>NW_011501463.1:0-9117 GCF_000495115.2 Populus euphratica | reverse complement strand
AAAATAAGAACATATATAAGATAAAAGTTAACTAAGTAAAGGAAAGGAAATGAAAGGCATAAACAAGATATTAATGAAAGCAAAACTTAAGCATTACAAAAATACAAAGAGAGAAAGCAAGAGCATGATCTTGATCTGGAGATCAAGATGTCTAAACACATGGCAAATGCCTTCTTTTATAGGCCAAAAATAGGAACTATTGATTTGATGACTAATTGATGAGTGAGTGGCAAACTCTTAACTTGGTGACAATCCTTATCTTCTTTTGTCTGCCTAAAATGTCATTGCTAACGTCAGAATTGGAACCACTTGAAAAGATAAAAGTTGTAGGAAATTGTCTCACCATTCCAGGAGAAAAAATAAAGGTCATTTGAACTTTTAGAACTCTATATATGGGCCAAACACTGAATAGTGTTTGGTCTGCAAGATAGATTCAGACTTCTTCGTTGTTGATATAATTTGGACTTGAAAAAGGCCTTATTAAAACTAAACCTACAATGAAAATTGTAGACCCATGTCTTACCTTTCCATCCATATAAAATTGACCTAAATCAGAGATCTACAGTTCTAGATACGACTCAATTACTGAATGGTGTTCCGGTTTGAACTGCATTAGCATCTCTTTTCTAAGTTTGGCCATCTCTTTATCCTTTCAATTCAGTTTGTCCTTTCAATTCAGTTCTTATACTCATTAATCAATTATTTTATTTATGTGATAAGTCTGCATTTAAAATGAAACATTAAACACAAATTAAAGGTATCTTTTATTATTAGATATGTTATTATAAAACTTGCTTTAGTTAAAGAGTCTTTTTTAGTCAAATTCCCAAGACTAAGTCAATCATGTTCTTTATGAAAATGAGGCCCTAAATTATGAGATGCACAATGCATATCTTCACTAGGATATGTCTCAAAAGTCAATAAAAAATTATCTAAAGATTTCTTATGTTTTGAAATAAATCCTGACTTTGACAATTTTCACAAGCTTTACAGAATGCAAGTGAGTCCTTGAACATGGTGGGCCAATAAAATCCATTTTGAAATATTTTTACAGTTGTTTTTTTACGAGAAATAACTCCTACATGCTTCAGAATAACAAAGTTTAATGACATTACTTACCTCATTGTCGGGAATGAATCTTTAAAATATTTAATCAGGATAATATTTGAATAAGTAAGAGTCATCCCAATAAAATTTTTGCATGTCGCTCAAAAAATTTCCTTTATCTTGGGTACTCGAATGAGCTGGCAAATCTCTTGAAGTAAGAAAATTGTTATTTTTATCATACCAAGACATTAAACTAAAAGAAAGTAAGGATTCAACAAAAAAGTAATCATTGATTGGTGTGATATCGGATGTTGAATATATTGCCAATTTTGACAAATGATCCATGACAACAATTCTGATACCTTTTTAATCCTTGATTTCTTCCTGTTTGAAAGTTTCAAAGTTTCAAAGATTTCACAATCATGATTAACTTCTTTTTGTTTGGTCATGGCATGAGGAAATGGAAGTACTAGTGAGGAATCAGTCTTTTCCTTGCAATATTCAAATTCAACTCTTTCCTTACCCTTAGAGATTGACTCATCATCTTTTTCATAAGGTTCAAGAGTGAGTTTTTTAATAACCTTACCACTGTGAAGAGTGATGACTAATTTGACTTGATTCATGTGTTGACTTCCAGAACTACTTGCATTTATATTGTATTGCCCATTGGGATTTTGCTATGATTGAGATGGAAACTTACCTTTCTCTGAAAATCGAGAGTAGATATAAATTTTACAAGAGTATCTTTAAAATCTATTATGTTTTGAGCAAGTTGAGTGTTGACTGTCTCATGTTTTTCAATAAATGCAAACAAAGTTTCCTCAAAATTTCTTCTAGGAGGAGGAGCATAAGGAGATACATATCCATGAGAATTTTAAAAATTATAATGTGCTTGAAACGGTGGTTGTGAAGTTTATGCATTATTGTTATTATCAATCTTCCAACTGAAATTCAGGTGATTTCTCCAACTAGGGTTATATGTTTGCGAGTATGGGTTATGATTGGGCCTTTGAAAACTGTTTAAAGCATGGGCTTGTTCATGGAGACATTCCTTAAAAGAAGACAAAGTTGGACACTCATTGGTTTCACAGATTTGACATACAATGTTTTGAACAGATTTTAATTAACCACTCATTTTCAATTCTAGTGCCTTGACTTTTCTAGCTAAAGATGCAAACTTGGCTTGGAGGTCATGATCTTCTCTAAGGTTATACATACCTCCGCTAGATGTATGAGATTAAGTTTTACTCAGTGCCTCATAAGTACCTATGGTGTCCTAATTTTGAGTACTTTCAGCTAACAAGTCTAAGTACTCCATTGCATCATCAGGGTCTTTGTCTTTAAAAGTTTCATTCCATATCAATTCAACTATTTGTCTATCTCTAGGTGTTAACCCTTTATAAAAATATGAAACCAATCTTCATGTTTCAAAACCATGATAAGGGCAAGTATTAAGCAAGTCTCGATATCTATCCCAATATTAGTAAAATGTTTCTCCTTGTTTTTGAGTGAAAGTGGTGATTTATTTTTTGAAAGAGTTTGTTTTATGAGAAGAGAACAACTTCTTTAAAAATTATTGTTGCATTTCGTCCAAAGCACGAATGGATCCTGATCTCAAATTTTGTAACCATGTTTTAGCTTTATATTTTAATGAAAAAGAAAAAAGCTTTAATTTGATGGTGTTCATGTTATAATTTGAGTCATTATACATGTTGCAGACCTCCTCAAATTTCCTTAAATGTAAGTATGAATTTTCTAAATCTAAGCCATGAAAATAAGATAAAAGTTGAATAATGCTTGATTTAAAATTAAAATGAGATGTATTAGAGAGGAAAACTATGCATGAGGGTGCATTTGTTCTTGTGGGATTCATGTGGTCTCTAAGTGTTTTAGCACGATTATTCTTATTATTCCCATTATGAAGTGACTGGTTATCTTCTTCAGTCATATTTTTTGAAAATGATGAGGATACCCTATAAAGTCTACCACTTAATGTACGTGACTATACTCTCATGCACGTGTAAGTATAGAATAAAAAAAATAAGAACATAAAAGAAGAACAAACAAGAGGAAAGAAACAAAGTTATATACAAGAAAAAGTGAAAAGAGAAAATCAAATAAATACTATAATTTGTACAAGAACTTACCTCCCTAGCAACAACGTCAAAAACTTGACACGACCAAAAGATTGATGTCTTCTTCCAAGTGCAGGAGTGTTGAAGTAATAAATAACCTGGTAAGATCGGGGTCGAACTATAGGGAGGTTAATTATATAAATTATAGATAACAACAATAACAATAATAGTAGTAGTAGTAGTAGTAGTAGTAGTAGTACTAGTTCTAGTACTAATACTTATAATAATAATAAAGAAGAAGAAGAAGTTGATGAGAACTTTGAGATAAAAGATTAATATAATGATTAAACAATGATAACAATAAATGTCAAGGTTACAGGATCCACTAATGGTATGTCAAACAAGTATAATATAAACTTTTATTATTCAATTGGAAACCACACACAAAGGAGGTTCCAATCATATTATAAATTGTTATCATGATTACATTAGTTATCTTATTCGATTAATGTTTATACTTGTAAATCTCATTAGGCATTTATAATTATAACTTATATTAACAACAAATCAAGTTCCTTTCATAACTCAAGTGTCGGTTATACCATACAGTATGGGCTATGAAAGTGTCAAGCATTTGTTGTGCCAAGTGTTATACAACATAAATCTAGATTAGTCATTTAACAAGCAAAGTATTAAAGAGTGAACAAGATAACAAATAGAAAATATCTTAGTATCAAACATTAAAGTCCACGTTAAGTTTACACTATACTTATTCTTAGACCGTTAGTGTAACATTTTCACCTTGACATGATATACTTAGCTAAACTTACACCATTAGTATAACCTTTTGACCTTAACATAATAAACTTAACTAAACATAATGAAAGAAAGAAAAATAAATATATAAGTAACTAAGTAAAGGAAAGGAAATGTAGACATAATGAAAGAAAGCAAAATAGATAAGAACATATATAAGATAAAAGTTAACTAAGTAAAGGAAAGGAAATGAAAGGCATGAATAAGATATTAGTGAAAGCAGAACTTAAGCATTATAAAAATACAAAGAGAGAAAGCAAGAGCATGATCTTGATATGGAGACCAAGACGCCTAAATGCATGGCAAATGCCTTCTTTTATAGGTCAAAATTGGAAACTATTGATTTGATGACTTATTAATGAGTGGGTGGCCAACTCTTAACTTAGTGACAATCCTTATCTTCTCTTGTTTGCCGAAAATGTCATTGATAACGTCAGAATTGAACCACTTGAAATATGAAAGTTGTAGGAAATTGTCTCAATTTTTCAAGAAAAAAAATAAAGGTCATTTGGACTTTTAGAACTCTAGATATAGGTTAAACACTGAATAGTGTTCGGGCTGCAAGACAGATTTGGATTTCTTCGTTATTGCTACAATTTAGACTTGAAAATAGCCTTTTTAAATCTTAGGCTCTCATGAAAGTTGTAGGCCTATGTCTGACCTTTCTATCCATATAAAGCAGACCTAAATCCGAGATCTACAGGTCCAAATATGACCCAATTATTGAATGGTGTTCCAGTTTGGACAGCACCAGCATCTCTTTTCTATGTTTGGCCATCTCTTTGTCCTTTCAATTTCAGTTCTTAGACTCATCAATCAATCCTTTCATTTATGTGATAGACCTGCATTTAAAATGAACATTTACCACAAATTGAAGGTATCTTATATTATTAGATATATTATTATAAAACATGCGTTAGTTAAGGAATTATTGATATTTCAGGTGCAAAATAATGATATAAAATCTTGATAAAAATACACTTTTAAGTACTAATCAGCTGCCCAATAACCCCAAGTTGGGGTTAATTTAGACCCATCTTACATATGAATTAGGTTAATTATGTGCTACCCTAATTGTGTTAAAGCCTCATTGAAGTCAGTTTGGGCCTCAATGCTCTAAACAGGCTCATTTAATGCCTTAATTAGCTTTTCAACCTTTAACTAATGATTGGTTCAATTGATATTTTTAATTGATCCTTTGTTATGGTGTGTTGATTTATATTAAATCTCAACGAGATAAATCCAACAACATCAAGGGAGATCACCAATAATAATCAGAGTGGGACATATTCTCCATTTAAAAGCATGTGAGCAATTACAATAAAAAGAAAGAAAAAAAAACCTTGGAAACACACAAAAGCTCCAATTACAACATCATTAGCATCATAAAAGAAGTCATGATGAGATGAATCTAACAACACCAAAAAAGTCACCAACAATAACTATAATAGAGCACATGTGGTGAGTGGTTTACTTGTCATTGAATGGAGAATGTAGCCCACTCCAATTACTATTGGTAACTTTTCTTATTGTTCTTGTATTCATATTGTTGAGATCTTTTTTGTTATACAAATGGTGTCGTAATCGAAATTTCAATGCACACCCTTCTTTGATTTTTTTTTCTCTCCTCTTTTTTACTAGAAATTTATGTCAACTTATTTTAAACAATTTTTGCAAAATTTGATATTCCTAATCTCGACTTCTTACAAAATCACTATTTCAAATCATGATATGTATTAAACTATATTATTTTACTAAAAACATATAAATAAGTTATTTTACGAATATCTTTTAAAAGTAAGTCTTAACAAGCAAAAATACCCTCGTAATTCCTATTAAGTTGCAGATCACTATTTCAAATCATGATATGTATTAAACTATATTATTTTACTAAAAACATATAAATAAGTTATTTGACGAATATCTTTTAAAAGTAAGTCTTAACAAGCAAAAATACCCTCGTAATTCCTATTAAGTTGCAGAATTAATAACGAGGAAAGCATGGATACGAATTTGATTTTGATCAACAGGACAGCTAGATGAGGTTATGTGTAAGGAGAGTCCACGTGCTATCACGTGGCAATGGTTATACCATAGATATGTTCCTGTAATAATGAGCAAAACCAATCCCCATGCACCTATCCACGTGTTTTCCTTGCTTTAAAAAGACTTGCATGGCTTTTGATGCCTTGTTCCCCGACATTTTCTTTTCCTTTTTAACCATATGATCATCCAAGGGCGTTTCGAACATAATACAGCGAGGATCGACTGATGACTACCTGCATAAAATAGAAGTTCATGTCAATGCCGTCCGGACCCCATTTATTAGTAAGTTTTCCATCGATCCACCAGAAAGTTGCTTTCTCATTGCAAGTGATGAAGTGGACCTTCGATCTGCCACACATCTGATGCCACTTTAGGGAGTAAAAAAAGCATACGAGCAATAATGCTCCCCATAGACCTTAGGACGCATGGAGAGTTGATGAGGCTGGAAATTCCCGTTGCTTGATTCACTCTGGTACTAGCTGATTTGGATGCTGGTAATCCTGCCAAACAGAGAAGTTTACTTTACAGACAGACGACTCTTCGATGTTTAAAGAACAAGGTGTAAAATAAACTCAGGTAGTAGCGATTCTGATATTTAGCTCTGTTAATAGGAGATGAGGTTGGGTTTTTGCCCAAAAACCTGACAGTGGATTGCATGTCAGAAAATAAAACACTTTTTTTAATTAAAAAAAAAAGAGATTTTCATTCATTTTTTAACTTCTCTTTCTCTTATTATTACAAAAAGAGAAATTTCTTTAAAAAGAAGCATGAAAAGCTGGCGTTTATTTCAAAAAAAAAATAATAATTAAACAGATTTTCGTAGCCAATAATTATACCACAACAATATTAGATAAGCCTACATTATAATTATAGCGCCAAACAAAACTCATCTTTATCTTATATGTTGTTTTCTCTTCATCTCTCTCATTATCCTCTGATTTTAACTTTACAAATCATATAAAAAAAAAAAAACTAATCCATGCAAGAAACATAAACCGAAAATCCCAAATAAATCAATTGCATTATCTTTCTTTGTTTCATGATAATCATAGACTTTGCAATAACACCATATGCATTCACTACAAGGATATGGGTTGGGTTTTTTGAATTGACTGTAAATCAGATCAAAAGGGTAAACCAAGGAAAATAATTTGGTGAGTATGGAGGAATATATTGAATTAGGCTTCAGCGCTTGGTTTGTACTGTGAAATTCTTATTGTTTTGCTGTAATTGTTGCTTGTTGCTGCTATTGGTGGTGGTAAAAGCATTGGTACATGGTAAAAGCATCTCCTAATGATAATTATGAGCATGAAAGAATCAATAAATAAATAAATAAAAAGAGATTACTTTGCGTATCTTTACTAGAATAAACTAAAATTAAAAAAAAATAAACCATTTTAATTTTACTTTTCAAAAGAGAAACTGTCCTAATTATAACCTTAATGAAAGAATAAAATCATCAAAAGAAAACATGTTATAAAATTTAAAATGATTCAGGACAAATTACTTTGATTGCTTCTCCTTCTTGCTATAAGATTTACATTGTTTAAATAATCTGAAAGCCTTTTTTTTCTTGCTTTGAATAGAAAAATGGTACCATATAGTTTTTTCACTGGTTAATAAACTTAAAAGTCCATCTCCTTTTATAATTTTTTTTTATTTAGCCCTCTATCAATTAATTAATTTTCTTCATGTGACCCTACTACGTACAAATCCTCTGATAGTAAAATATGTCTTTATGTCCAAATCTATATTTTAAATGCTGAGTTATCATGACAAATGAGATCCATTAGTCACTTTATTTTTTTCTTTATAATATAGGATTACGTTTACTTGAGTTATCTATTCACACTAATCCAAATATAAAATTGTGACAAAATAAAATAATATTAATTTATCATTAACATTATAATATTAATATCTATCAAGGATTTATAATTTAGTTGCAGTGTATACTATTATTTTTTGTCTCTTAATACGCCCTTGAATTATATATATACATATATGGAAGTCAAAATTTTGATTTGTATTGACAACAATACTTTTTAAATACTTAAACAATGACACATAACATAATATATTTTTAAAAAAGCAAGATTTTTGAAGCAGCATCACCTTCAATTAACTTGGGTTAACTATAATTACCATACAAAACTCTATATTATGAGATTATGATAAAAACATAAAATCTATATCGAAACAAAATAGAAAACCCAATAATAACTAACTATATATTAAAGATCAAAAGTGGAAAAAAATTCAATTTAAAAAAATAATAAAAAAGACATGAATAAACCTATATCAATGGTCATCGCAAAGTCGTGGGGTGGGTCAATTTTTTCTAAATATAAGAAGAAAAAATTTACGACGATACTAGGATTTTCATAAAAGTAAAAGAAATCCAAGACTCGAGTCGTTAAATTAATTGAGTTTAATAAGTTTGGTTAACCCCTATATATGTATGTATGTATAAAAGCAAATCCAAGTGAATGTTGTAAACCATGGTTAATCTTGTAAAAACATAACCTGTAAAATTATAAATTCAATTTTAATTAAAAAGCTTAAATCCCAATCATTTAAATAATGAAAGATAGTATTAGAAAAAAAATAGCAATGAAATTAAGAAATGAAGACCAAGCATTGAAAAAAAAAAGAATGAGGATGAAATCGTAAAAAATAAATCTATAAACCATCTAAAAAAATAATAATTAAAATAATATACTTTGAATTTGAAAGATGAGAACAGGATAAAATTAAGAAATCAAAATTCCAAATTTGAGTGGTTTTTTCAAATAAAACAATTGTAGTTTAAATAATAGAAATTAAATCTGAAGGGTTAATAAATTGAAAGGTTGTTATTCGTTTTTCTATGGATAGTATGTAAATCAAGGTAAAGATAAGAAAAACAAATGGGAAAAAACAAACGGTGTCAAACCAAATAAATTAATTATATATATATATGCTGTCCAAGTAGGAAGAGAATGCTAAGACACATTAAATAATACAGTGGAACAAATTTTTCAACCTCTAAAATTAGCTGCATAGACAGCTCGTAGGCAATAAAGCGGCTAACGCGTTGATATGTGCCAGGTCATCTCTTCATTTAACTTGTGGATTTTAACATAAAAACTTA
>NW_011501437.1:0-43018 GCF_000495115.2 Populus euphratica | reverse complement strand
GCCTGAAACAAATTCCGATCACCGCCCTGAAACAAACTCCGATCATGTTCGGTGACTGAAAAGTGAGCCTAACTTTTTAAAACCACAAACATGAAAAAACACAAGATATATCTTTAAAACCCTATTTATAACCATAAAATATATTATGATCGGCAGTTATATAAATTATATGTTGCCTAATAGTTTTAATTGTTGAATTATAAAAGTTTTTTAATATAATACTAAAGTTTTAATAATAAAATAATCATGAGTTCATGTAGTTTTCACATCAAGAAATGCTATTATAAATCCTGAGCTAGCCAATCATGATCAAGTGATAATCATGGTCTTTATACTCATAAGTTGCACTTGCCTTATATTTTAGTTTTTATTGTCATGGCAATATAATTGCTTAGTGATACTCTGATCTCTTTATACAAATGCCGACAATTTTGCTAATTCTAGGGTTCATGGACAATGTTTTTACTCGTGTCCTACCTGGTCTTAGTGCGGGTTTTTAGCAGTGTGTGTCTTGGTTTTCCCATTGATGTAGCAAGTGTCCTTCATGCACTTGCTTTCAATTCTGGCAAACAAGCAAACATTTGGCATCTATCAATCTGTCATGTCTTCACTGTCCATAGCCGTAACTGAAAAACTTAATTAACGATTCTTTGATGCGGAATAAATATGTTTATAATAGAATCGTAAGTTTTAATAATAAGGAAACAATACCTCCAGCTATTGATGTTTCTCATGTATTTGCTGCTCTCTTTATATATATATTTGGCACTTCCAAACTCTACTCACTCTATATAAATGGTGTAAAACTTAAGGTAATTGAGTTAGTGAATATGAGGATCAAGTAACATTATTTATAGCCAAAGCTTCCATCAAGCTTTAATGGTTATATGTTACACATACTTATTATATTAGGGGTAGTTACAAGTGAAACACTTTAAGAGTTCATGAATGTTACATCCTTAAAGTGAACCACCTAAAGAGTTCATAAATGTGAATGTTACATTATTAAAGTGAATCACTTTAAGATCTCATAAATATAAAGGTTACAACATTTAGAGTGGACCACTTTAATGGTTCATAAGTGTGAAGGAGAGTTAAAGAGTCGTTTATAATGACTCTATAAGAAACGATCAACATTCTTCCACTTGGTCCACATTTATAATCTAATATTTCATCTTAAACCCATTGACAATATGTTTTAGTAATAAATATATGAATTATGGCGATAGGTCCTTTAATTGATAAGTATTATCTTCCATATATTACTATGTATTTATTTCTTTAAACATTATAATTTATGTGGCAATAAGTTCTTAATGAATAAACCCTATGTTTATTCTTGGTCCAACACAAATGAATTTTTCTCAAAATCAAATTAAGGTGCACATCAATATGAGAAGAATATCAAAATAGTTAAGAAAATAACATTGTTCAAACAATGAAAAATTACATAATAGAACCAAGTCCCATATCCACTACATGATCCTTGAATTTCAACGGTGGCATGCCCTTAGTCAAAGGATCATCAATCATTAGTTCAGTGCTGATGTGCTTAATGACCACTTTCTTTTCTTTAATACGTTCTCTTATGGCTAAATACTTAATGTCGATGTGTTTACTTCGACTTCCACTTTTGTTGTTCTTAGCTATAAAAACAGCAGCTGAATTATCGCAAAACATTCTCAATGGCCTATGGATAGAATCCATAATTCTAAGCCCAAAAATAAAACTTTTAAGCCATACACCATGTGAAGTAGGCTCAAAACAAGAGACAAACTCGGCTTCCATAGTGGAAGTTGCAGTTAAGGTCTGCTTAGCACTCCTCCATGATATAGCTCCACCAGCCATCAAAAATATATATCCTGATGTTGATTTGCGTGAATCAATACAGCCAGCAAAGTCAGAATCCGAGTATCCAGTTACTTCCAAATTATCTGTTCGTCTATACATAAGTATATAATTTTTGGTTCCTTGAAGGTACCTCGTCACTTTCTTTGCAGCTCTCTAGTGGTCTAAACCTGAATTACTCTGATATCGTCCTAACATTCCTACAACAAATGCAATGTTAGGTCTTGTACAGACTTGAGCATACATAAGGCTTCCGACAATAGAAGCATATCGAATGTTCTTTATTTGTTCCTTTTCAAGATCGTTATTCGGACATTGATTCAAACTGAATCTATCACCCTTCATAATAGGAGCTACACTTGAAGAACAATCCTTCATCCGAAATCTCTCTAAAATTTTATTAATATAGGTTTCCTGAGACAGACCTAAGATACCTCAAAATCTGTCTCTATGGATTTTAATGCCAATAACATAAAATGCCTCACCCATATCCTTCATATCAAAAGTTTTAGAGAGGAATTGTTTCACCTCATGTAGCAAACCCTTATCATTGGTTGCTAGCAAAATGTCATCCACATAAAAAACAAGAAAACAAATTTTGCTCCCACTAACCTTCTGGTATATAAATTGATCCATAATGTTTTCTATAAAACCAAATGAAGAAATTACATTATGGAATTTCAAATACCATTGGCGGGATGCTTGTTTTAAACCGTACATAGATTTCTTGAGCTTACAAACCAATTGCTCACCATCACTAGAGGGGAATCCTTCAGGTTGTTTCATGTAAACCTCCTCCTCTAGATCTCCATTGAGAAATGTTGTTTTCACATCCATTTGTTGCAACTCTAAGTCAAAATGGGCTACGAATGCTAAAATAATACGCAAGGAATCTTTCTTAGACACAGGAGAGAAAGTCTCCGTGTAATCAACTCTTTCTTTCTGAGTGAATCCTTTAGCAACGAGTCTTGCCTTGTATCTCTCAATATTGCCCAATGAGTCTTTCTTTATTTTAAAGACCCATTTACATCCAATGGCTTTTACACCATTAGGTAACTCAATAAGATCCCAGACTTGGTTACTCTTCATAGAATTCATCTCTTCCTTCATGGCATTGTACCATAGTTCTGTTTCTTTGCAACTCATGGCTTGTGAAAAGGATTCAGGATCATTTTCGGCTCCAATGTTATAGTCATATTCTTGTAAATACACAACATAATCATTAGGAATTGCTGATCTCTTTGGTCTAATAGATCTTCTTAATGTTGTACCATCATATTCCTGAGAAGTATGTGGTTCAAATCGTTGTTCAAAAGTTCTTGGCAATTCTTGAACTACTTGATCTATTGGAATATCGTTAGTAATTTATGAAACTTCAATGATTGGTTGTTCAACATCAGTTTGTACTTGAGGGGTGTTATAAATAATACTCAATCTATCATTTGAAGTAGAAGGTTGAGATTCTAAATGATCATTTTCAGAAACAATGTTTCTGGTTTGATCGCTCTCACTAATCAAGTCATTTTCAAGACACTTTGCATTTCTTGATTCCACAATCCTAGTAATGTGAGATGGATAATAAAATCTGTAACCCTTAGACCTTTCAGCATATCCAATGAAATACCCACTAATGGTCCTTGGGTCCAGTTTCTTTTCTTATGGATTATAAATTCTCACTTCAGATGGATATCCCCAAACACGCATATGTCGCAAACTCGGTTTCCAACCTTTTAGTAATTCAAAAGGTGTTTTGGGAACAACCTTAGTTGGAATTCGATTTAATATATACACTGCCATCTTAAGTGCTTCAACCCATAAGGATTTAGGAAGTTTGGAGCTGCTGAGCATACTTCGCACCATATCCAATAATGTTTGGTTTCTTCTTTTTACCACACCATTTTGATCTGGTGAACCAGGCATGGTGTATTGGGCAACAATCCCATGTTCTTGAAGAAACTTTGCAAATGGCCCTGGTGCTTGTCCATCCTCTGTGTATCTACCATAATATTCTCCACCTCTATCTGATCTCACGATCTTAATTTGCTTATCGTATTGTTTCTCTACTTCAGCCTTAAAAATTTTGAAGGCATCTAATGCTTCTTCTTATTATGAAACATGTAGAGATGCATATATCGAGAGTAATTATCTATAAAAGAAATGAAGTATTTATAACTATGTGAGTCCAAGTCTGGACTACATATATCTGTATGTATGATCTCTAATATGTCTAAACTCCTAGTGGCACCTTTCTTTGACTTGTTGATTTGCTTTCCTTTTATACAGTCCACGCAAGTCTCAAAATTAGTAAAATCTAAAGTATTAAGTACTCCTTCATTTACTAATCTTTTAATGCTATCTATAGAGATATGACCTAATCTCTGGTGCCATAATTTAGAGGAATTTTCATCAATAACACATCTTTTAATACCAATGTGAACATGCATTGAATCATAAGTGGTAGAATTTTGTAAATTAATGCAGAAAAGACCATCAAACAAAATACCATTCCCAACACAATCAGATTTATAAAATAAACTGAATGGTGATTCTAAAAAATTAAAGGAATATTCAAAAGGCAAAAGTCTTGAAACTAAAATCAAGTTTCTAGAGAAACTTGGAACATAAAAGGTCTTTTCTAACTTTCAAATAAAACCACTACTTAGAATTAAATAGCAAGTTCCTATAGCTTCCACACGTGAGCCCATCTTGTTTCCTGATAAGATGTTTTGCTCACTTCCCACTAGCTTCCTTAGGTTTTGCAAACCCTACATGGAATTTGAAATGTGGATTGTTGATCTAGAATCAATCCACCATGTGTTAATATTGACATTAACCATATTAGATTCATAACAAACAAATAAAGTTGGATTACCTTTATTCTCAAGCCATTTTTGAAATTTGGCGCATTCCTTCTTCATGTGTCCCTTCTTTTTACAGAAGAAACACTTGGAATCTTTCTTGATACCAGCTTAGGGAGGTATTTTACCTTTCCCTTTTTGATTGGCTTGAGATTTTCCCTTCCCACGTATTACCAACATTGTACTTTCACCCTGTTCCATCACTAGTCTCCCTTCTTCTTGAACACACATGGTCATGAGTTCATTAATTGACCAATTTTTCTTATGTGTGTTGTATGAGATTTTGAAGGGTCCAAATTGATGCGGAAGGGTGTTCAAGACATAGTGCACCAGAAAAGACTCTGACATTTCAACTTCGAGTTTCTTCAATTGAGCCACAAGGTACCTCATTTGCATAATGTGCTCGCGCATACCTCTCACACTGGTGAGCTTTAGGGATGAGAACTTCATGATTAAGGTGTTTGCTAGTGCCTTATCTGAAGTGATAAATTGTTCATCAATGGCTTTCAGCAAGTCTTAAACCTTTTCATGCTGATCGACAGAACCACGAATACTAGCAGAAATTCTAGTTTTAATGAACATCATGCTGAGCCGATTAGATCGCTCCTATCTCTCACGAAGCGTGATGTCCGTTATAGTGCTGGTATCAGTGAGTGCTGATGGTTCGTCTTTCCTAATAGCATAGTTGATTGGTACTTAAAAGTGTATTTTTATCATGATTTTATATCATCATTTTGCACTTGAAGTATCAATAACTCCTTAACTAAAACATGTTTTATAATAATATATCTAATAATATAAGATACCTTTAATTTATGGTAAATGTTCATTTTAAATACAGGCCTATCACATAAATGAAAGGATTGATTGATGACTTTAAGAACTTAAATTGCAAGGGCAAAGAGATGACCAAAATTAGAAAAGAGATGTCGGTGCAATCCAAACCGGAATATTGTTTGGTAATTGGGTCATATCTAGAGCTATAGATCTCATATTTAGGTCTACTTTATATGGATGGAAAGGTAAGACATAGGCCTACAACTTTTATATGGAGCCCAAGATCTAAAAAGGCCATTTTCAAGTCCAAATTATTGCAACAACAAAGAAGCCCGAAACTGTCCTCCAGCCCGAGCACTGCTCAGTATTTTGGCCATATCTGGAGTTCTAGAAGTCCAAATGAGCTGAATTGTTTACACAAGAAAGCTGAGACAATTGCCTACAACTTTCATGTTTTTGAGTGGCTCCAATTTTAATGTTATCAATGACTTTTTGGGCAGACAAGAGAAGATAAGGATTGTCACCAAATCAAGAGTTGGCTACCCACTCATCAATTAGTCATTGAATCAATAGTTCCCAATTTTGGCCTATAAAAGGAGGCATTTGCCATGCATTTAGGCATCTTGGTTTCCAGATCAAGATCATGCTTTTCCTTTCTCTCTTTGTTTTTTTTGTAATGTTTATGCTTTACTTTCATTAATATCAAGTTTATGCCTTTCATTTCCTTTCATTTACTTAGTTAACTTGTATCTTATTTATGTTTTTATTTTGTTTATTTATTTTTCTTTCTTTTATTATGTCTAGCTAAGTTTATTATGTCAAGGTGAAAAGGTTACACTAATGGTGTAAGAATAAGTATAGTGTAAACTTAATATGGACTTTAATGTTTGATACTAACATGTTTTGTATTTGTTATCTTGTTCACTCTTTAATACTTTGCTTGTTAAATGACTAATCTTGATTTATGTTGTATAACACTTGGTACAACAAATACTTAGCACTCTTATAACCCATACTATATGGTATAACCGACACCTGAGCTATAAAAGGAACTTGATTTGTTGTTAACATAAGTTATAATCATGAATGCTTGACGAGATTTACAAGTACTAGCATTAATCGAATAAGATGACTAATGTAATCATGTTAATAATCTATAATCTAATTGGAACCTCCTTTGTGTGTGGTTTTCAATTGAATAATAAGAGTTTATATTATACTTGTTTGACATACCATTAGTGGAACCTCTAACCTTGATATTTGTTATTATTATTGTTTAATCCTTACATTAATTTTTCATCTCCAAGTTCTCATCATCATCATCTTCTTCTTCTTCTCTTTCTTTATTATTATTATTATTATTATTATTATTATTATAGTTATTATTGTTATTGTCATTATTATTATTATTGTCATTACTATTATTATTGTTGTTGTTATTGTAATTGTTATTGTTGTTGTATTATTGTTATTTATAATTTGTACAATTAACCTCCCTATGGTTCGACCCCGGTCTTGCTGGGTTATTTATTACTTCGACACTCCTGCACTTGGGAGAAGACATCAATCTTTTAGTCGTGTCAATAGTCTATGTCCATCCACCCTAAATGAAGAAGAACTCTTTCCTTCCAGATCTTATAGTTATCTCCCTTAAGTTCAGGGATATCATAACGAACATCAGAAATATTTGCAGGTTGTAAAATTGCATACAATTATAGATTACATGCTTAAGTTAAAAATAAGGCAATAAATATTCATGCTTTACCAATGTAAATCATGCTTAAATATTAAATCTAATGATATAAAAAAGCCTGTAGGCTAAATTTTTAATTCAGGTAGATTCAATTATTCTTTATGATCAAATTATTTACTTAATTCATAATTCTAAAAAACATATATCATGATTATAATTTGATATATATTTTATCTTTGATTAAAATTTTATGATAAAACTATCAAGTTATTTACTTAATTCATAATTCCTGTGGGTAAGTTATGAATAACTTGATATTTTATCCTAATTAATAATATAAATATAATAAAAATTCCTGTGGGATAAAATTTATTATATTAAATATAATTAATTACAATTAATGTCTAATATTCTTTATGTGATCCTAATAATTCATAATATATAATTTTAATCAATTAAAGATGCTGTGGCTATTCTCTAATTAATTTAAAATTATATGGATCGTTAGACATTAAATCGCTTAAGACTAACTTAATATTATAAATTACATAATTTTAACTAATACTAACATGTTATTATTATGCATAAAATATTATCATAATATAAGCATAAATATTGCATAATCAAAACTATAATATTATGCACAACATTTAATTTCATGCTTTTAACTATATATATATATACACTCATAAAAATTGCATGTATTAATATAGAGCATAAATAATCAATTTATGCAAACTAAATACGAGCATAATAATTAAATTTGCATAATAATAATCTAAATTACATATTATTAAATCAAATAAAAATTATAATCACGACAATGTATTGTAGCAATTATTAACTCAATTCCCAACTATTTAAAAATGGGAATTAAATGTCACTGTTTGTTAAAAAATCAAAGTTGCATTTTTTTTTATTGGTTGTCTTCAGGCCATAAACAAAAATAAATAAAGCAACTTAATAAACCAAGGTAGAGATAAATTGTGGCTTTGATACCAAATGAAAAACTTAATTAACGATTCTTTGATGCAGAATAAATATGTTTATAACAGAATCATAAGTTTTAATAATAAGGAAATAATACCTCTAGCCATTGATGTTTCTCATGTATTTGCTGCTCTCTTTATATATATATTTGGCACTTCCAAACTCTACTCACTCTATATAGATGGTGTAAAACTTAAAGTAATTGAGTTAGTGAGTATGGGAACCAAATAACATTATTTATAGCCAAAGCTTCCATCAAACTTTAATGGTTATATGTTACATATACTTATTATATTATGGGTAGTTACAAGTGAAACACTTTAAGAGTTCATGAATGTTACATCCTTAAAGTGAACCAATTAAAGAGTTCATAAATGTGAATGTTATATTATTAAAGTATTATTAAAGTGAATCACTTTAAGATCTTATAAATATAAAGATTACAAATCTTTAAAGGGACCACTTTAATGGTTCATAAGTGTAAAAGAGAGTTAAAGAGTCGTTTATAATAAATTTATAAAAAATGATCAACAATAACTTCCAGTTTTCTCTAAAGGATCCATTTTGTTAGAGGCACGTAGTATAGCAGGTGCACTGGATATGCATTGTTTCCATAGTTATGAATACAGCAGAAGACAAATTCCCATGGTTGTCCCTACTGTCTAGATTCTCTATGGGCCTTCAAGATTCAGAATAGAAATCATTTCTAAAGCTACAACCAGAACTGTATGTAGTTGTTGTACAGCTTGTGCAAATAACAGAACATGGCATAATCACTGAAATTTGAGAAGAAATCATTTCCCTTCTATGTTTTTTGTTGAGGTTTCATCCCAGGTGATATGCAATAACATGATTGCCCAAAAATATTTTTTTTATATCGGTGGAAATTGAAGATTGAAATGGCAACTTGTCAATTTTCTACATGTTCCTAGAGTTGCAAAAAAGAAGAAGAAAAGCTATTCAACTGGCTTTATCATTTAAGTTTTCGCATACATCTTCCTCTCTGGAAACTTCTACATAAACCTGTGAATGATTGTAATCATTTTACTTCATCTAAGGTTGAACCTGAACATATTGTTTATTAAAAATATTCTGAAAACTCTTACCTAGACCATATTGGCAGTCACTTGTGGCAGCAAATGGACTGCAGGGATTATTTTTTTTTTCCCGTTATACGAGGGCTTTCTCCTGAATTTTGGTCAGCTGGGATCTTGGAATGTTGTAATGTTTTCGACACTCGAACAAGTAAGATCTGTGAATCATGTCCTGTTTTGGTATTATCCCATTTTAAAAAAGTGGATTCCAGGAACTGCCTCCATTCCCAGTTGGTATGAAATCTGAAGTTGCTTCCATATTCCAGCAGAACAAAACATACTTGGAGTCTAATGTCAAAGCTTTTAAAATTAAAGAAAACTACGTACTTGTTTAACTTAAACTTGAAAAGGATATGCTGACTTAGATAAAAAAATAATGATAATAATAATAACAAGAGAGGAATTCTAGTAACTCAGGATTTAACAATTGACAATTCAAGTGACTGCATCACTTGATGTTCTTGCTTGGATTCACTTTTTTTTTATTAGGCGTGGGTTTTTGTTTCTCAAGCCTTTTCTATTACTAATAAGCCATCTTAACTGAAAAGCTCATTCTTGTTTATTGTGCTAATACAGGACAAGAAAATAGTCACAGGGCAAGCATCCTCTTGATTAACGATGAGTTTTGGGAGGTGGAAAGATACTAATCTTTGCTTGGAAATTGCCTCTTCTACAATTGGATAATTCTTTTCAAGGAGAATTAAGGTTTAATCTGCTCATGTTCTTTGCCACTTGGTTACAGAATAGAGATTTGTTTGCGTAATTATTCTGTATACATGCACACTAGATTTATCGGAAGCTATCATTCTTAGGGGGTAGAAATTGGCTTCTCCCTTTTCTCTGAAGGGAAGCTTCGTCTCACCGCCTATACGATAAATGCTCATTGCATGCTTTATTTGAAATCTCTGAGTCTCTGACGAGTCCCATATAACTGTACTCCCTAACACAAATAATTTTGAAAAGATTGAAACAGAGAGATCTAAATCAGACCAACTACTATCTATAGGCCGAAGTTGGAATCTCCATAAGATTACCAAAGGCACATTTTCACAGTACATACAACATCAGTGAACTGTTAACTCCTAATGACATTAACAGACTAGTAATGTCCTAGAACCTCTCGCAAATTTCCTTTGAATGCCAAGGGGCAACAAGCTACCTGGGAACTACGTAACATCCTAGACTTGCATATATCAGGAAGATGGAACTCATGCTCTGGGAAATAGGTAAACACTAGCCTTGATAACCAATCTGTTTCCAAGCTTGAATCCGGGGCTAACAGGGAATCCCACAACATGACCAGCTGGAATCCGACCATTAGAAAATTTCACAACACTCTCCATATATTGTGGATGAAACTCAGCTCCCCTACTTGCCTCGAATTGACTTGGTGCAGGGTCGAGTGAGAAGGCCAGCAAGTGAAGCAACCAAATGGCCTTGGCCAACCCCAAGAACTCTCGATAAAACTCACTCCTTGGATGGCTGCCAGTGAGTACTTGCTGGCGCTGCTCCAAGTTTCCGAACAAGGACTCCTCCATTTTCGGATGAACAATTTCCAGGTACTTCTTGGAGCAGAATTTTCCAAAATGACATGTTGGCAAGATTCCAAGAAGTTCAATGGGGTCCATGGCCTTCATATCACGATACTGAGCAAAGCAGTCACGGCGGAACTGGTCTGGGTTGAGAAGCGAGGAGAGGCTTCCATCCATGTAGAAGGTTTCATGGTCAAAGCCTTGGAAGACCTTGCGAGAAATGTAGGACTCCAGAGCATACTTGGCATGATGGCTTGCAATGGTGGAGGTGATAGCAGTGGTACTGGTAGTCAAATTGTCAGTGGTTGTGGTGGCAGCTTCAATAGAACGAACGGCTGCAGCAATGTCCCAGTGGGCAGCACGCATGAAGGTCAGGAGAAGTGACGTGAAGGACTTTGATGTCCTTTTCACTTGGCTCATCGTTAATTCAAATAGCTCTGGGGCTGGGGCTGCTGCAACTGTTACAAGCAATGAAGAAGGGTATAGTTTATAGATGCATTCCAACATGAAAAGAACAATGCTTTGATAAGGAAATAGTCCAATTACATTCCATTTGGTTGCTAAGAAAATGACTGAGCATTAATTAAAGTTGAAGCGTACAATCTCTAAGATTTGCGATTACTCTGGTTTCCAAGTTTACATAGAAGCTTAAAAGTTGTCTTCGACACTCGGTGTTATGCAGGTAAGCATTAAACTTCTCACATTTCTCTGTCAGTGTCTCAAATCTTTGAAAACAGTTCAAGCCGTGCTGGTTAATTATCGAATCTAGGAATCTAGTGTTACTGGTTGCTAAGAGTTTGCATTGGAGATCTGAAGACTCAAGTTTTCAACTGTGTTTGTTATATACAGAGTTACGAATACAAGTCCAGAATTTTTATTCAAAGGTAGACTAACATGTTATGAATGCATTTTGATACTAGCCTAAAAAAGTTCTTTGCCGGGGGATAGCAGACTAACCTTGAACACCAAGAGAGCAGCTAACTTTCCTCCTTGACTGGGACCTCCCCTTCTTTCCACTCCCATCACTGCTCAAGCTAGTAACACTCCTCAGCTTCTCCTTTAAATTCTCCACCTCCACCTCCCTCGCCTTCACTTCCTTCTTCAGATCTTCCACCGCAGCCTCATAAGGCGCCACAATCTCCCTCAACATCCCCACTCCATCACCACCAACACCAACACCTCTCCTCCTCCCTCCATCACTACCAACACTAACACGCCTCCTGAATCTCTCTCTCAAAAAAGTCAACCTCCTCAACTCCCCTACCACCACCACATCAGCCACCCTTAACCTCTCCGGGTCCCACGGGCTATGCGCCTCTTGTAAACTCCCATAAGCCCTCTTCATCACCGATACCGAATCAAACACCTCATTCATCAGCATCTCCATCTCCATCACTCTCTCCATTGGCACCACCATTCCGCTCTTAACATTAAAATCCCAATTACCATTAACTCTACCTCCCTTCTCTCTCATTTCCTCCTCCTCTTCGGACAACTCCTCGCATTCATCCGTTTCATATTCACACACTTCTTCACCATTTCCGGCAACATTATTTCCAGATTCCTGACGACCAGCGGCTAGTGGATGGAGCAAACAGGAAGCTGCTACTCGTTGGATTAGATCGGAGAAATTGGATGAGACTTTGCTTGCCATTTCTCCCTTCTTCTTTGGCTTTACCTCACAGTTCCTACCCCCCCTATAAGAAAAATCAATCAAAAGAGAGCAAGGGTAGTAGTTATTAAGAGGATGAATCTGTTACAAATTATCTGTCATTTGCCGAGGATAATAACAGCCTGCAGCCTGCAGGAGCACCACACCCTTTTAACATAACATCACACCTACTTAATAATAATAATTGGATACGGACATGCATTGCATTCAATAAGCAATGACCCCAATTAATGATGAGTTAAGCAGTACCATGTAATCAAGTAAAAGAAGATTTAAAATTACTGACCTGGGGTTATGGTTATGTCCAGATCGTGAAGCGGTCAACCTCGCTGGCTTCACATTAACGACTGGGTCTCTGTCTAATGGAAAGGAGTATAAGAAGTTAAGGTTGTTGTTGCTGATGTCCTCTGCTTCCAGCTGGCTGCTCTTCTTCTTCCTACGAACCCAAAATCTGCTACTGTTAGTGAAACTGCCTCACCTGACCTCAAGTGGCATCTTGAACAGGGCTTGCTAAGCTAGAGCCTGTGTGTGTAAATGGGGAATGGGCATCTAGGATGTGGAAACTGGTTATGTGTGTCATACACGTGTGAGATCATCAAGAATGTAGGGTTCAGATTGATAGACAAGATATTGTATCTTGTGCACTCCGTTCTTTGAAGCGGGGACGCTTGATTCTCGTTGCTATGGGTGGCACATGGATGGTGGATGCTGTCTTGGCCTGCGTGGTCCTTGACAGTGGTGGACTCAAGAACAAGTTACAATACCTTATGTTGACTCCGATTTGCAAATTCACTTGTTGTCTAGGTCCCTTAGGAGGGGGAAAAGGTACGGTAGTTGCCATCGTATTACTTATAATCAATCCACTTGTAATAAAGTTTGCAATTAAAAACAAAAAAACCAAGAAAATCTATAGTTTTCCCTTCTTTTATACATGGCAAACACGGCGTAGCAAAGGCTATTGGACTACAAATACAGGCCCTTACCACGTGAGACCCTGTCCCACAAAATTTACTACATCTCCAAGAAAGATGCTCAGAACTGCAGAGAAGTGTGATTGGCGAATTGCTCAAGCAAGGGCAAAAGGACAAGATTCCAGCAAAAGGAAATAAAATGATCTTTTCTTTAATAATGATCACTGCCAGTCTAGAATAGAAACATGGAGTTTGTCTAAATCCCAACACATTGAGCTTCCAGCTCGAGAGCACCCTTGTAATGAATGCTCTTGGAAAAGCCAGGGGTTTAAAGCTTGAACCGTTATCGGTTATTTTGTAACCAAAAAAAAAGAAAACAGAGAGGCTTGAATGTGTAACTGATGGCTGATCATCAATCTTCATCAAATATCAAATAAATTGGTTTTATCAAGTGATAAATCCTATCCATTTAGGCATCTGCGAAACTCAGTGCACGTTACAAGACAGAATAGCTAAAGTTAGTGGGGAACCGGGCAAGTTTAAGAAATGGAGGACATGGCAGATGTTTAGTTAGATCCTTATCAGAAACAGGCCTTCAGCCCCTGCTCAAGCGAACAATTTCAGTGGCTATGAGCTACCAGGGCAAGAAATGTGTCGCGGTTATGTCCAATTTCAGTGGCTTGAGCTACCTGCCGATTACGTATGAGGAGAATTGCTTTGCTTACTCTCAAATATCATATGTATTCTTTTGTGCATGAATTAAGGGGAAAATAAAACCATGGAGGTAGCCAGCTCAAATTGGGATACCAAAAATAACTGGAATTTGCAAAGCATAAGCTTCAGAAAGTCATGCAGCTTGTTAAGTACTATATCATAGATTTAATCTTCCAGATAATAAATCAGTTACCTCAAGCCTAACAAATGAAACACTCTCCTAGGATAACAAGATCAACGAAGCTTCAGTTTGGTAAAAATGGAAAATCAGAAGCTGATTCATTTTATCTGTTCGGTTTAGGACACTGAAGTTTCAAAGCTAAAATATACGGCCATGAAACCAAAAGTCTTAGAGACACCCCACAGAAAACGAGGCAGAGCATAAGAGCCTAGAACTTCCCTTTGGAAGAGCTCCTAGACTGCATTTTTCCGCTGCAACTGGCAACTTTCAAACCATCTAAAGTGCTGCAATCTTCACGGAAATGCACCATGAAATACAACACATAGAAAGTAACTACAGAATCATTGCTTCTGCTAATAAATACAAGCTAGTCGTGAATAGAAGTGTAGTAGTTAAGCATGCATGCATGATCTGGATTATGTTAAAGTTATGGAGGTTATTACCTTGCACTGTCAGGACGCACGGAACAAAGGAAGATACCGGAGAACATGGTCTCTAACACTGGTGGGATCGGGTCGGATAGGATTAGATTTGCAAGTTAAGTGATTTGACTCAACGAGTACTGCAGACACCTCAAACGAACATAGGAGTTTATATAGAAAGTTTCCAACGGCATGTACCAAACTCATAAACAATACAAAAGGAAGCTGTTCGATTCGACAAGCTTCTGTTTGGATGTTTAGTCACCACTCACATGCAATTCACTGAACTTGGCAACACAGTTTTCGACCGGTTTGATTTTGATTGGAACCTAATCGTCAATCAACAAAGATTATCAAAGAAAAACTCATCATCAGGATAAATAATCACCAGTCATATCTAGTACTTGTAGAAATTAATCTGTAATATTATCACTTCTTGTTTAGTCTAGGAGTTCTTTCCTTCTTGCAGGGTGAGCAGACCATGATACGCATGCTTTGCCCACAAGTAAAAATATTAAAACGTCAAAAGAAGTACTGTTCTCCACTGATTTAATCTGTGCACAGAAACTAACATAGCATAGATGGTGAAACAATTTAATTCGTGGCCCTCTTGAGAGCTTTGCTGTGATTTGTGCTCTTTCTCCTGTAAGAATCCCAGCTAGCAGCGGACAGCAACTTCAAAATTATTTAGTGCTGCTCCACTATTTTTCAAATTACGACGCATGGAATTCATGTATATGGTAAAGACAAGGAGGGAGGGGGGACTTCCCATCAATTTTCTCTTAGCGAGTGTGTGATATTTTGTTTGCCATTATTTTTGCCAGGCCACTCCATTTTGGAGGAGGGTGTTTGGAGTGTGACTCTTCCGACACTGCGTGTCTTGAGTGAAAAGTATTGCTGGGCCGATCGATATTGCGTTTACAGCTAGCGTGATTTGTAATTGATTGCTTGACCATACATTTGATTTTTAGTTCTAAATGAATAATTCAAAAACTGTTGGGTATTTTTCAGAACATATCATGTTCAATTCGAAAGGTCAAGCAAGATTAGATGAATCATACACGAATTGTGGACAGCCTTTGAAGGAGACCTGCAAGCTTTGATACTAACTAGATTAAAGAGATCATACTCACAGTTATCTAAAAGCCTAAACTACTGTAAGTATCTAAGGTTATATTGTCTTGGATCCTTGTTTTCAGCAATCCTGTCCGTGTAAATTCGATCCTCTTTACTTAACTTCCAAGATCATAGTGAAAAAAATAGCTGAAGAAGGTGGTGAGTTATGGAGATTATACCTTACCACCGAAAGAGCTAAAAAAACAAGCAAGAAGTAATAATCACAGGATATTCAAATTAAATTAGTAGCATCCACTATTGAGTTTCACTTTAAAATCGCAATCCAATAATTCATAATTTCATTAAAGTTTTTTCTTGTTATTTATCAATTTTCATGCACACAAAAGGTGAAGATCAAAGTTTAACTCGGCCTAGTCCTATATATTCTTTTGCACGTGATTGGTCCTTGCATCATTAATATATTAAATGAAAAAAAGACATATATAATTATGATTAAAAAAATACTTATAAATGTAGTAGCGGTTATTTAAAAAAAACTATTTGAAAATATATCAATTTTCATGCACACAAAAGGTGAAGATCAAAGTTTAACTCGGCCTAGTCCTACACATTATTTTGCACGTAATTGGTCCTTGCGTTATTAATATATTAAATAAAAAAAACATATATAATTATGATTAAAAAAATATGTGTAAATATAATAGCCGTTATTTAAATAAATTTACTAGAAAATATATTAATTTTTACTTTTTAAAAATTAATTTTGATATAAATAATCAAAACAATCGGAAAATAAAAAAAAATTTGAAAATAATTTTAAAAGATTTATAATATGAGGTTATTGGAGGGTTTAATTGTTACGTGGGAATTTCATGATCACACTCTTGTAAAAGGAACTCAAGATAAAAAAAATTAAAGAAATTCGATTAGAAAAGGTCCCATTTCAGAAGTTGTTTATATATTAATTAGAGAAAGGAACATTAATTAAATAATTAATCAGAAATAGATCTTGTTTTGTAGGTAGGCGGGAACAATCTGCATAATTAATTTAATTGTTCGAGTTATGATTGATTAGTTAGTTAGTTAGTTAGTTAGGCAGCTAACATCGATGGATGGGGCACAGTTAGGAATGTGTTGGCTAGGCATGAGTATCCGTCATGGATTAACAGATTCCTATTTTAGGCTCTGCTATTAACATTAAGATTTTATAAATAATAATAATAATAATAATAATAATAATAAAACTAGAAGATGTGAGGAAATTAATGTTCACCTCCTCACAAACTCACATGTCACTGGTCACTTAAACAGTGATTTTTTTTAATTTAATTTTTCTTTCCATTTTAATCTTATACTTTAATATTAAGTTTACAATAGATAATTTATTTTAATTTGTTTTTTATGTAATTATTATAATTTTATAACTCGTTTCACATGTTTAGTAGGTTAACTTGAGTTATTTTTATTTTTATTTTTATTTTTATTTCAAATTTTAGTATTCGGTTGATTAAAAATTAAGTTTTATAGTTTATTTTATTTTTTTATAGGATTATTTTAGTCTTACGACTTAGATGACAAGTTTTGTATGTTAACCCATATTTATTCAAGTCATTTTTTTTTATTATATTCTTTAATATTGGGTTGATTGAGACTTGAACTTTACAATTTATTTTAATTTGTTTTTTATGAGATTATCTTGATCTTATGACCCGGGATGCAGGTTTGGCGAGTTAGCCGAGTTGATTCAAGTCTTTTTTTTTTTTGTCTTTTTTTCATTGATTTGTTTTCTTCAATTTCATCTTTCAACATAGAATTGGTTAGAAAATAAGCTTTATATTTTGTTTATATTTTTCTTATGAGGTTATCTCATTCTTATGACTTAAGTTATAAATTTAACAGATAAACCCAAGTTGTCTCATGTCGTCTTTTAAGCCTTCATTTTAATTGAATTTTTTTCTTCAACTAAATTCTTCAACAATGAGTAAAATGAGAATTGAATTTCATAATTTGTTTTGATTTATTTTCTATTAGGTTATTACCATCTCTTGATGCAGATTCTAAATTTTGCATGTTAACTCGAGTGACCTGAGTCAATCCAATATATTGTTATCTTGATATTTTTTTTAAATATCATCTTAAAATTTATTTTAGTCAACTTATATTTTTATCAATCATCTGAATTACTTTTAAATCTACTAAGTTAATTGGGCCATATCAAACTAATTCTCACATGATTTAAAGTTTTTTCTTTAATAGAAATTATTTTAACAACATCTAAATATTTTTTATGTTAAAAAAAAAGTCAATCCAACCATAGCATAGCAACCCATTGTGTACTATATTAAAACATGTGGGAAAAACTTTGTATATTTATTGTGAACACATACTTATTACATTGTGGACGACACTGTAGTATTTATAGGGAGTGTTGTCTTTATTGTGTTTAGTCAAAAATTATTATTGGAAGTGTTGTCTTTTCTATTTTTGTGCCAAAAATTGTTGGATCTAGCTCAAATCCAAATCGCTTTCAGAAGGATCCAAAGTAGTTTTGGATTCAACTCCATAATATAACCCAATAGCTTTAGGTCTGACCTCAACTGAACCCATTAGCGTTGGGTCTTGCTATTGGGTCTAGTTCCGCAATTACATCCAAGTTTACTAGGTCCGGCTCCGTAGCCAAACCCAATAACAGGACCCGACACTTTAATTTAACTTTTTTTTGCTCTTATTTAAATTTTTTCACACAATAAAGAGAAAATAAATTATGAGAGTTCTTTTTATATTATATAAAAGTTGGGTGATGAGAATTTTTTTTATTTGAGGTTGGGTTGAATTTTTTTATTAAAGCATATTTATTTTTTAGTTTCGAAAATGCTTTAAAAAAGTTTTGAGAATTTTTATTTTTTTAATTCAAATTAATTTTTTTAATATCTTTGTATTGTTTTGATATGATGTTATAAAAAAATCAATTTTAATTTATTTTCTCTTATTGGATTTTTTTCAAACGATAAAAAAAAGATAAATTGATGGTAGTTTTTTGATATTCTACAAAAATTAGATGATGATAATTTTTTCATTTGAATTTATATTGGATTTTCTTATTAAAACATGTTTGTCTTTACATTTAAAAAATATCAGCACACTAATAATGATAGCGAATGTAGTATATGCATAATCTATTTCAATAAAAACTAAAGAAATAAGAAGAAGAGAAAAAAAAGAAGAAAAGTTATCTCATCTATTAAAGAATTATGTTATCTTTAATGAACGAAAAAGAGGAATTTATTTAGTAATATTATTTTTGTAAAAAAAATCTTGGTAATTTTAGTATGTTTTCCTTAATTGTTTTAGATTAGACTAAATGATTTATATATTTTAATAAACTTTATGACTATTCAAAAAACAATTAAATAATAACATAAAAATTTTATATATACATATTCTTAATACATGTCTAACATATAATCGCAATAAATTTTTTAAAATAATAACATTTAAAAAAATTATAATTTTAATATTATTATATTAAAATTGATCAATGAATTTTTTATTTATATCATATACTTTATATATTTGTATTATATGAAAGAATTTTGTTAATAATAAAATCTATTAAAAAATAATTTATAAATATTATAATATAATATCATGTTGGTTAGGTAAAAGTATTTTAATTTTATAATATTAGTTTAGGAGATTCAAAGCTTTATTAATATTATATTCTATATAGAAGATATTGAGAACAAGTCAATGAGAAGCTAGTTGGTCAAACTACTAGTAATGGCACACCAATCAAGTAAACTGAATGTAAATAATGAGAATAGGAAGACGAGTTGACGATGATAATAAAGTGCAAGTAAAGTGACATGCAGGTGAAATTAAGATAGGCGTGATAGATCGGTGGATGGCTTCAAGTTCATGTAAATAGAGCTTCGAACATTGTTCGGTGAGTGAGTGGGAGAGCTTCTAGAGATTTAACTGGAAAGCAAACTTGCTAGCAAAGGTTAAAAGGAAATGACAGTAAGAGTTTTTCTTCCATGAACCCCATGAACCCTATTTTGAGCTCACAAAGTTTATCTTTCCAATGCATTCCGAAAACAAGGGACACTGACCTTGTCAGAATTCGGAATGTCTGTGTTCATCTTGAATCGTTTTGTTGTAGAGCTTCGATCCATGTCAAATAAGAAAAACACCATGGATTAGTGCATAATTAACCAAATTACTTGGTTAATTTTTCAAGGATATATCGAGCATCTACACCCTTCATATGGTGCCAGCCTGCCAGGAACTGGGCCAATAAGGTGTGGTTAGTTTCAAGTTCATTCTGCTAAAAGCTGTCGCATCCCGACCTACCAGTCCCGTTGTAACAGTCAGAAATGAGATAAGGTTTCTAAGATATTTTTGTAAGAGGTAAGATATTTAACTTGTTGGTCCCAATATCTGTACGAAGTCAGGAAAATGGTTAGCAAAGCAAAAATATCTTTCTATCATCCATCCATCGACTTTCTGTCTTTATAAAATCCAACTAAATAGTGCTATAAGTCAGAAAAGAAGTGGGCTTCTTCATAGCTTTTGAAGAGAAGGAAAATTAGAGAGAGATTAAAGGGAGAGAGGAGAGGAATGGAGTTCTACAAGAGGCCTAACAGGAGTGATGTTCACGTGTCAGTCGAGGAAGAGGCAAAACAAGAGGAGGAAACAAGAGGATATTTCGAGGGAATAGCTCCTAAGCGTCACTCTAAGCCTCAACGCAGCGAGTATTCCATTCAATACGTTGATGCACTCACCACTAATGGCGATCAAAGCTTCAACCCAGAATATGTTGAGTTTCAACGTCTCGAAACTGATCCTCAGGTTAGTTTCTTGACCTTTCATTTACCATGCGAGCCCACGACGGTTCTTGATTATTCTTATGCATCTGAGAAACCCTTGAATGTGGATTTGTAGATTGATTTTTCTTTTTCTTTTTATAATTTTGAATGCAGAAAATAATTTCAAATGAAAGCAGCAAAGTGACTGAAGAATTTGTAGAGACAGAGTATTACCAGGATCTCAACTGTGTTGACAAGCAACACCACACGGTATTACCATTGCTATGCCTAGCTACATATTCTAGTCCAATTCTTTTATTTCTTTACTATTTTCATACATCTAAATAAAATTTTAGTTGTCCAATTTCCTACCTTTTGATGCCTTACTCATTTCAGTATCTTCTTTTAATTTGATCGTTTTAGATTAGCCTGGTGAAAGTTTCTTAATTTTTGGAAAAGGGAACAGTTACAAAGGGGTATATCATGGGAGTTTTCTTCATTTTGCAGACAGGAACAGGGTTCATCAAAACGGAGAACGAATATGGCAAGCGCTTCAGCCTAGCACCAGATTCCACAACCAGTTGCCATGCCTCTTGCAAAGGAAATCCAGCAACTAATGATTGGGTTCCAGCTGATGCTGATATGGTACATTTCATTACTTACAATTTACAATAATCTTTTTGTTTTATTTTTTAGGGTTTTGTTCTGCAAGAGTTTTTAGGTTGAGCTGACTCGACTCTGTGACTACATGTTCAGGTGATTTCCGCTTCAGACAAGCCCAAGAGGAGTGAGTCGAGTGACAATTGAAAAGAAGGGTGGCTGGACATGTTATCTTTGAATAAAGAGCTAGATCATGCATGTTTCTTTTCTTATTGTCGGTCCGTACCAAGTGTTGACTGTCGCAAATAAAGTCCCAAGACAACAATTGTTGCTTGAGTAAACGTAGCCCTTGGATTTGTTCTGGGAAAAAAACTGCAGCTTCTGCGCGTGTGATATGTGGATGGAAACTCGTTTCTGAAGAACATATTGTTTTCTTTATTATTATTATTATTATATGTTGAGCTTCGGAGGAAGCTCTGCCAGAATCCAAAAATTAAACAGCAGCCCTCACAAGAAGGTAATACAAGGACAAACAGGAACCATAACAGATACACAAGCTGTTGACAGAACAGATGAGTGAAAATGACAACAAGAAGTCTTGAGAGCCATTCAACATTCAGTGAGACTTTGGGCATTGAAAGAAGCAAGAAACCAAGTTCATCACATATTCAAATACAATCAGCCATGCAAGGCAACAATTCCTACACAGAACAATCACTTGACACCACCTAAATGAAAATAATGTATCCATAGCTCAGGCTACCACATGCCAATGAGCTCAACTGGTACCATTCCCTTCTCCTTTCAAGAGGTCTTGAGATCGTACTGACGGCTACAACATGCTAGATATTGATAACCATAGATATACAATTTACTTAATAAGCATGCTAAATGATCATAACAGATACTGTTACGTAATACGTCTACAACATGCAGCCGGATGTTGCACGAGAATGAAGATGACAGACTCGTCTAGCTTTGCCTAATGGTAAAAATCATAGGATGAGGTAAGCCTTCTGGAGTAAAACTGACATTAGTGAAAAAATCTGCCAACGTTCAGCTTTATCAACATTGATCATTGGATAAATTAACTAGGGAATATAGTACAGACCACATGATAAAGCTGCCAAATATCAATAGAGAACCAGCTACTACAACATGCGCTAGTGGCTTAATTTACAGCAAAACAATTACAACACCCCTCCCATGCTCAGGGTAAGGCATGGATTCATCGAGCATTGACACAATTACACTCCCGTAACATACAAACTAGCTGCAAAAACTATGTCACGCTTTATGGCGTTCGAAGCAGATTCCATTTTCTTGTAGACTGCAGAATTACCCATGATAGCTGCAGCATTCTTAAATTCACGACATGTCTCGTCCAATCTGACAATTGTGCGCACTATCAGGCCTTCAGGAACATCAGTAAGTTCACATATATCAGCAAATGGAGTACCCTGTAAATGGAGAAGCTTACGAGGTCACTAACCATCCAGAACTAATGAAATGTTAAATTGATGTGTTTTAGTATAAGAAACCTTTGCCCACTCGTACACAACTTCAACTAAACCGAACTTAAGATTCTCATTGGCATACTCCTCAGGGTTTATTTGTATATTGTAATTTGATTGAAGCTCTCCAAGTCTTATTGCTGTGCTGTACAACCTGAAGTGAACAACCGTCTAGGATTAGATTGAAAACTGAAAAATGAAAAGAAAAGTAATGGGAAGAATAATAACAACGTTAGATTCCAGAGTTATAATCTAGGATCTAATAGGCACAACTGTAAAAGCATATAATCTTACACAGGCAACTTTTTGAATATGTTAATGGGGAAGCTATAATCCATTTTCACTAACTGCAATCAAGTCATCCGTCATATGAAAACAGAAAGCTAAATTATTGATTTGAATTCCTAATAGGATCCTGGCAACCTGCGGTTCACCGTTCATGTAGCATTACTGCAAAGCATCAAGCATGGTGCCCCATGACCACGATTCCAGTTTATCAGAATAACAGAACCATCTTAGATGGAAACCACAATTTTACATCTAGAAAATCTAGAGAAAAATCTACCGTGTAATAAGGAATCTAACCACTGGATCATGCAGATGTAAGGCAGGGCATTGACACAAGGATGGAGAATCACCTCTTTTTAGCTTGAGACAGCCTAGGAGTAAGTGAAGGCTCAGAAGTTTTCCTCTGCTGAAACACAAAAGCAGACATTATTGCCACCGCTTCTTCAGGTTCCAGATCATCAAGTTGATTCTCAAATAAACACTCGGTGCATATCAACTCCTCCCCTGAATTCATCTCACATGCAACACGGCCTTTAATTTGAACTACAAGGTCACCATCTATGCAACCAATTTCCTTGAGAACATATATCTGCAAATGCAGAGCTTAAAGATTTGAGGGTAGTGTGAAACCAACATGGCAGATAATTAACACAAGAACATTTTGCTGCTACATAGAACATCAAGGGGAAAAAAAGAGACATACCCGGCCCTGAAAGTCTGGCATCTGTTGGAGTGCTTCATCTGACATTTGGAATTGCAGGTTACTGACTTCTTCTTTATGCCTCTTTATCTCTTTTGCCAAGCTAATGTGCTCCTCCAATTTTATACACCCATGACACTTATTTGATGCCATCTTTTGTAGCAGGCTTGTCCATTTGTGGTAGTCTTCCACAAGATTCACATCTTTCAACTTCAGCTCTAAACAGTATCATCAATGGAAAAGTCATATTTAGCAAGTTGTGAAGTAAGACTAGCTTACCATCATAAAGAACATTGAAAAGGAGAAGTGCAAAAGGTGAATTTTCCACTTAGCATGTAGGATTAAGAACTATGCTAGAAAGAGAGCATCAGAATGACCATAACCACATATCAACATGCATAACAAGGGCTTGCACTGTCAACACAGGAATTGAAATCAACCAGCATGATTCATATATTATGATGCATAATTAAGGACCAGAGTCATTAAGGGCAAGAAGATAAACCACAAGCCATGAATCTCACTTAAAATACATAGTTAGATCTATAGGTAACAGATCAACACCCACCAGCAGCACCGCACACAAAAACCTTGATTCTTTCCCGAACATATTTCAAAAATAACAGGAAAGGAATTTAGGGCTTGAAGATTATGGGAAGGATCACTAAAGAAAGGTACCAGCAGGCCAATCTGCCAGAAGAGAAAGCTTCTTCATAGGAGATGATCTTAAAGAATCTAGGGTTCACTGTTTTCTGACGCACTTAGGTTAAGCCAGATTTTGAGACATAGATAATGCAATTGCAAGCCACATTTTCCAGTATCCAAAAAGGGGCCTGGCTGATCATAATGTCAACTTATATGGACTATTTGGCAAATTTTCCAGAATCCAATAAGGGGCTTGGCTCGTGACAATGTCAACTTATTTGGAGTATTGTCAAATTATTACAAATTCTGGAACTGATAAGAATGCTATTGTTTGTTCTTTCATGTTTTTCTTTCCTAATCATCAATGATAGTTAGCAACATTCTTGTACAGCATGTGTAAAGAAATAGACAAGATGTTACAAGTTATGCAGTTCATCTTCACCTGAAAGATTAAATATTATCTTCACAAAAAATGCCTTACCTTTCAGTGGATCTAGTGCAGGAGGATATTTATTTCCGTCACTTTTTGTTTCCAACAGCTGCTGAACTGTCTTAGAGAAAGCAGCATTGCTACCATCTTCGAGAAGCCGAACTTGGTCAATTGTTATTTTACGATTGCATATGCATAAGAATTCTTTGCTTTCAATTCCTCTAACTTCATAATTGATCCCGGCAGCAACACCTTGGTATGGTAGTTCTATCTTGATGGTGCCTGATCCCTTCCGATTAGTGAGAGAAGAGAAGTACTCTTCGTTAAAACTACGCTTTGATTTTGGCATCAGCATGTAACCTTGCTGGAAATCTGCACTTTTTTTATCTTGCAAGTTACTGCTTACTGATGGAGCATCAGGTTTCAGCACCAAAACTATATATTGCTTCATACTGGCTGATGTCACTTTCACTACGACTCCAAGTAAGTGATCCTGTGCCTGCAAGTGAACATGACAATGCCATAAATTCGCAACTGCAGCTACTCTATTAGAAACCATGTAAGCCTTCCCCAGTTTTAAAATTTCATACATTATGGAGTTCAACAAGGTTAGGCAACTAGAAGCACGACTCCCATGAGACAAACTTCAAATTTGACAGTACAAATAATCAGCACAAGTAAAACACGTGCATGGGAAGCACCTCTGTATTTCATTTCGTGTGGTTTTGATTAAAGTTTAAACTTAATTTTCTGCCATATAAAATTAAATAAAAAGAAAACAGGTCATTGCACTAGAAAATTGAAGTCATTCTGATTCCTCTTAGAGAAGAAACCTCATGGAAAGAACCACATTTACCAATAGCAGAAGAATACCGGTGCTTCAAAAGACAAGAACTACTATTTTCTCCAAAGATTGGGGGGGGCAGAAATAGGAAAGCGCTAGAGAGCACCAAGAACAAACAAAAAAAAATAACTTCTTACCGATAGTGATTTCACGACAACAACTCTTCCAGGTGTAAGAAATGTTTGGGCATGAGGGGACTGCATGACAGCATCTGATACCTGGTTGCCATATTTTTCAGCTTCTAAGTACAGGTCATAGTATTCTTCAATTGTTGGCTCACCTTTTATACATCTGTATTAAAATAGCCATGCATGATAAACTATAGGGAAAAAGATGTCACCATAAGAAAATCAAACTAGAAGCAGTGTAGCTTTCACTTTCTCACATGTATGAGATTATTGAAAGACCTTAGAACAAAAACAACCTGGAGGCTCTTGTTGCAACAACAATGATATCTAATGCAGTTGAATGCTCGACCTAAATACCCTATGCTGATCTAATCAGAGTAGCATGCCATTATTAAAAAAAAAAAATATGATCGCTCATCTAGAATGTATCTTTGTGCTAAATGAAGTACATTGCTTATTTCTTTTACCAAATTTTGCATTTTCCTATACATGGTCTTCCATATACTGGAATTTAAGGATTCTGAAAAGCTGATAACGTGATTGAGCAGTTCTTCTTTCGTAGCTTAGTTGTACTGGTATTAGAATACCAATATAACCAAGCTATGAAAGCAGTGTTAAGCAGTAATATGAAACCATATCAGGGCCTTATTTAAAAGCTTAAGCTCTTAGGGGAGACTCAAAGACATGGTCTTATTACTTTCTAACAGAAAGCTTGCACAACCACATTATCATTCATATATATGTGATTGGTTAATCACATCTTAATGTAAAGCCAAAATCATCACATTTTCATACAAGAACTAGCCATTAGTTAACATTGGTATGCAATCACGTAATCCATCAAAACAACAGTGCCCAACACAGATCTAACACAACATCCAAAAGAAACAAGGTGTCAATAAACTGATGTATTATAGAAAATGCACATCCACAAGCAAAATGCGCAAGGAAAAAAATGAATTAATGACTGAAGCAAGGACATTTCTTATCTAGAAATTTTGAAACTCTCAAGTCTGATAGACAAGTTGGCCATCAAGATTCTGCGTTGATATACATACTCAACAGTTTTGGCAGGCTGAGCAAGCTTCCGCATCAGAACTTTTTGCTGTTCAGGAAGTTGTTTCTGAGAACGGAACTCTGCAAAACTTCTTTTTAACATATCTTCCACCTGCAGTTATGTTCCCCAATCAACATTGAAAAAATGAACTCCCTAGATGGATGAAAACACCAAAAAAAAAACAAAAAAACAAAAGAAATTATTTCAAATTTGAAATTGTAAAACTATGATGTACTAGCTTAATATGTAGAAATATGAAGATTAATCCTATTACAAGGAGCAACTGACTAAACATAACAACTTGCTTGGACTGACCCTGATGGCCTGACCCTGATGGCCTGACCAACATTCTACTGGTGTCTGTTTCAGTAAACCTCGAGGAAATTAACCACACAGTGACTAAATAACCAACATTTTTCTTAGATTGAATGAACATAGAACTCAAGAACATTGAATCTACTAAAACTAAAACACTGTATCTCTTATGATTCATAGAAATTTATGTGTGTGAGAAGTATTTGCTTAGAAATCCCAAATCCCAGAAGGAAAACCACAGGTGCCTTTAGTTTATCATTCACTCCCTTTGTATGGATTTAATGCATTTCTACTTTTTGTACATTGAAACAAGGAATGCGGCAGTTTAACTGTATTCCTTTCACAGTGTGCAAGCAAATATAGAAAGAGATACACACACACAAAAAGACAAGTGTGAGCAGACAGAATCTGCAAGATTCGACCACGGAAACGCTTTGATGTGATTAATTTTTCATAAGGATATTGAATAGTTACAGGGAAACGATTTACATGGGATAAGGTAGTCATGAAACTTTGACCAATGTACCTTGCAGCCCGTATGGTTTGTTGACCATAATTCATGAACCCAGTTACCATAGGGAACATATCGTGAATCTCTATGAATAATTGAACCATGTGATGGCTAAGCTACGATTAGTTGTTCCTGAGCCAGGTTTTCAGACGTGCATAAAGTGTGTGAATGGTTGCGTGCAAGTGTGTGATTCTACTTGAGCGCACAAAGGTGCAACTTTTCATTTAGAATATTAGAGCAACTATGACCTAGATAAGAAGATTTGACATCCATGAAAAATGCAAATCAAAATATCTGAAAGTTCCACAACTCCAATGGAAAGGAATCTGAATATGGATAGTATTATTTGTTACAACCACAAATATAATGAAAAATCTAATCCACAAGATACCTTCAATTCTTCAACACGGAGGAGATGCAATATCATAATATAAGTCAATCGAAACTGGGATTCAAGCCTGGTAGCACTTCCAACTATAACACGTTTCAAATCGCTCTCTTCTGGAATTTCATCGCGGCACAGTACTACAACTGTACCAATTTTGTCAATTCCTCTTCTCCCAGCACGACCAGCCATTTGAGTGTACTCCCCGGGTAGTAATTGTCTAAATTCCTTGCCATCAAACTTTCTTAGCATATCAAATACAACCTAAGAAAGATCTTGAATCAAGTCAGTATTAGAAGAATAAGGTATCCAAGAGTTGCTGAAGTTTATCTAGAACTAGATGAAGTCAAGTAAACGAGGCTCGTGGCAATTAGTTGTGTGAAGGTGTTTTACATGTTTTATCTAGTGGCTGCTATTTACTAAGATGAAATTCAATACATTATACATATTTTCCATTAATACCATCGCTCCAACAATGAGTGAAAGAATTAGCAAACAAAATGCTACAATGTGATCTAGAACTAGATGAAGTCAAGTAAGGCTCAAGGCAATTAGCTAAATGATGGTGTTTTACATGTTTTATCTGGTGGTTGCAAGTTACTACGATGAAATTCAATGCATCATCCACATTTTCCATTAATACCATCACTCCAACAATGAGCAAAAGGATTAGCAAACTTAATGCTCCAATGTGATCAAAATACATCATAATAACAATTACACCTCTTATATTTAACAGTGAAAATATATTATCAACAACTTAAAATTAACAGAAAAGGGTAACATCCCATTCTAAACTGATGAGAAATGTGACATGTGTAACCTAATGCCAGCTATTTATAAGCAACCCAGATATGAACTATTTCAGAGTGTTTTGGTTTTAAATTTGGTGGCTTGGTCCTCAACGTATTGTTCTTGCTTGGTTTCTTTCCTAGTCAATATGAGAACACTCCTTAGTCTACTCTGCAGTCTCGGTTCTAATCTACATAAGAATTATAATCTTGACAGGTAGAAATGCTGTCTTATTTTCTTGGGAAATTGAGTTATGGAATAAAATTGAGAGAGTTGACATTTTGTTTAAGGCCCGGTGCACAGGATTTCTTTTTTCCTAGTATTTCCTAGTTTCTTGTTCTTGCTCACTTTTCGTGTTGCTACAGTGTCTTCATTACAGTACACAGAATCACAACAACAATTCAAAAAACAAATCCTTGCATCCTCAAATTAACTTTTAATTTCAAACGCCAATCCTTTCTTAAACAAACTGCTAATTGATCCCAATTTTTCATATACATCAAACCCAACCCTACTCTCAACCAACACAAAAAAAAAAAAAAAAAAACTCAATATTCTCAAAGCTATCCGACTTTAAGAGTTCAAAAGTACTCTACGCATTTTTTTTGAAAAGATTCAAGTATAGAATTATTGGAACATCCAACCCATTATCGCAACCACCTAATTGCCTAGCTAAACACATTTTTCAAACATTTAATCAATAATTAAACAGCACTAACCGTTCTAGCTGGGGCATTAACGCCCATTGCAAAAGTCTCCGTTGAAAATAATACCTACAACAAGAATAGAGATTAGCATAACAAATAAAGTATATAAATATCACTATAACCATACAATTTGACAGCATTAACGAAATTTTTAACTGTAGTATTTTGCTAAAATGTTATAAAGGAAGTTCAACTAGGGCCATAATTTGTTATAATGATAAAAGGCTTGGTCTTGCAATGATTACGGGTTCAAGTCTTTGGAGCAGCCACTTCATGCACAATGCTTCCCCCCAAAAAAATAAAAAAATCCTGAAGGATCATAACTGGACAATACTTTCCTTTTCATGAAAGGATGTCAATTGCAGAACTCCTTTAACCTCATGAGGGAATCGCTAGTAACAGCAGGACACCACAAAGAACCATGCATAAATTAAAACACCAAGGCACTCCAATGATTAGAAAAAATTACCTTAATCACACCACGACAGAAAAGCATTTCAACGACTTCCTTAACAATGGGAAGCAGCCCTGCATGATGCACAGCAATCCCTCTGCTAAGAAGGCTCCGAACTCTGACAATCTGTGAATAAAATTAGGTATAAACCCAAGTAGGATCGTATGAATAGACGGTAAATGTGAATGCCACCAGACCTGTGGTAAATTACGGTCTGATCCCTTTAGTCGTGAGAATGCTTTGTCACAGAAAACACGAATTTCACTTTTCTCAGAACTACTAGTGAGATCGGTCCCAGACATACTGTCAGCTGATTTATCACATCGATTCTTTGAGAAGCAAAATATAACTACCTGAACACAGCAGAAAAGCTGTTCAGAATATAACGCCGGCAAAATCCTGTGCTAGATTTTGAGTTGCAGAAAACTCTGAAGGAAGAATAGTGATCTTTTATATTTATGACTCAACAGTGGACGGTAGCAAAGGACCATAATCAATTCCTGTCTAGAAAAACTTGCAGGGGACAATGATCGACATTACATCTTTCAAGAATTAAATTTGGAAAAAAAGATGTCATTTATCTGTCAGTAAATGCCAAGATTTAAAAAAAAATCAATAAAACTCTTAGAAAAGGTCCTATCGTAAATTAAGGTGACAAATTCTGTAAGAAATTTCTAGTGTCAATTTCATAAAAAAGCCCTACTTGGTGAGAAACTTAAGAGGACATTATCTGACATACAGGCAATAGAGAATTCTTCAAAAGCTTGTTAACAAGCTGCAACCACAAAGAGGCCTCCGATCTCCATGACCTCCAGTTATTTTGGCCACTTCCATTATTTTGATTTCCCCAGCTAGTCCCAGAGAATGCCCCCAAATTCTGGGAACCATGCTTGTTTTGTTTGCTATGACTTTGGTTGTCACGTTTCTGACCCCGAACCCCATCACGTGTTACAGAAGGCCCTGTGTATGCTCCAGGACCGCCACCCGCTGTAGTAGAATTATTTTTCTTGAATGCATGTTTAGCAGTTTTCAAACCTTGAGGCATAAAAATTTCGCCTTCACATATTCTGTGTAGTTCTCCAGAATAAAATAGGCAGTGCTCCAAAGGGACCGGCCTTTTTGTAGTTCTGATGACAGACCCAGAAACATGGAAACTTATGTCAATAGCCAACAAAGAAATGTAGTGTATCCCCTTTATGTTGCACTATTGCACTTGAAATATTTGAAAGAAATGATGGGTTAAAAAAATTAACAAATTTATGAACAAACTGTTGGAAATTAAAAAAAAAAAAAAGTTCAATATTAATTACAATAAGAATTTAAATCTTACCCAGTAACACGGATTGTCTTCTGCTTTGTCCGGCTGATCCAGTCAGCAAATTCAACTGTGTTTGGTACCTGCAATATAACAATGAACATTTAAATGCATGCATTAGTCGAAAGAGAAAGGGGGCAGGGGAAAATTTTAATACATAGACCTGTCTCTATGCAAGTTAAGACCTTCCAAAAAGAAGCAAACAAAATCTACGTCGTAGATTGTAACCTCAGCATCCCCCCTTACCAACACCACCACCACATAAGTCCCCCCCCCCCAAAAAAAAAAAAAAATCCAACTCATTCAGGATAGAGGACAACCGAAACTGTCATCTTCTATCATATAGGCTATGGAAAAGAGGGTCACAAAAAGACTTACAAAAAATTAAAACATAATTTTAAATTGGCTGACTCTTTCCATTGCTTCTGATCTTGTAAGGCAAGGTAATGGAGACTACATTTGATTCGTAAGCCTTGACTTTCCTTTTTTTTATTTTTTTAACCTCCAGTTTGACTATCTAAGGTAGCAAAGTTGAAATTCACAAGTTATTTATCTACAATGCCTTTCAGAAATTGAAAAGCAAGCAAAGTAACAACATTTGGCACAACTCCAACTGTTCATAATTGTATGTCATGATAAATAAGCTTTCAGGATGTTATAGCTCCAGAGAAGCAATGCATTGCATGCTGGATATTTCTCTGGAAGTGAAAAAGATGCAGCTCTAGCTCATAGTGGCACCCTAAGCTTTAGATACCTATGAGACATAATTAATTCAGTGTTACCATTACTAACAGTGACTAATTTCAATTGTAACGTGCAGCAAGTATATTACATGAAGAAAGAGCACATACTGTGGCAGAAAGGAGGACAATATTTACATGCCTTGGAAGCATGATTATAACTTCTTCCCATACAACACCTCTTTCAACATCATTGACATAGTGGACTTCGTCAAATATAACCTATCTCACAGACACAGCAATAAAGAAAATAAATTCAATAGTTGATCATAAAAGTGGAAAATGACAAGTAAATCGACAAAAGAACTCAATACAGCAATGCAGAAGGGAGATTATGTTGAAAAAAGCATGGCAGGAAACAGGCCCCTTTACCCATTCAATATCTCGTATAATATCAGCACCCCGGTAAAGCATTGACCTCAATATTTCAGTGGTCATGATAAGACAAGAAGCCTCTGGCCTCACACTAACATCACCAGTGAGAAGACCAACATCAAATTTTCCACAGAAGTCCCGATACTTTTGGTTGCTAATTGTTTTAATTGGAGCAGTATAGACAGCTCTGGTACAGTGCTGCATGACATGAAAGCTTGTGAAAATCATTGCACAAAAACACTGCATTAAACTACTTGATAGATAGATTTTACAACACTAGAAGAGTTCTATAAGATCTGGAGTTCAGCAAAGATGGTGAATCAATTGAAGTCCTAATCAATGTACCAGATTCAGAAAATCATACTTTTGATGCCAAAGCAAAGGCATATTCTGCAACAACCGTCTTCCCAGCTGATGTATGAGCTGCCACAAAAACAGAGTCTCCCTTTTCCAGATAGTATATAGCCTGTATTATCAATTTAAAAAAGAAAAAAGAAATGGTAACTCAAGCAAGCAGCAATGCAAACTTTTACGACTTGCCTTCAGGACATAACTTTGGCTGTTTGTTGTCACAAAAGATTTGCCCATGGATTAAACTATGGACAACAAGTGATCTCCTAAATGCTAATCAACACAAGTTTTGAGGAAAATTCCAAGTACAAAAGATGCATTATAACAACAGGAAAGTGTAGTGAAATGCGAAGACAAAAAAGTTTCCACTTAAGCCCTCTGGACATATGATGCAAAGCTGACTGATTATCTGATGAAGTTATAATTTCAACCAAAGAACCGTGTGCTCATGCTTCTAAGCATACAATAATGAAAACGACACAGAAAGGAAGAGAACCAATCAGATGACTTGTAGATGAATCAAATGGAAGTATGATATTTTGCACTTGCAGATCAGTTAATAGGCCCCAAGCTTTTGCACGAAAATAAAATAAAAACAAGGGTGCATTGGGATAAGTTGAAGAGAAAAGGTTATAAAAAGCAGATGAAAATAAACAGTCCATGCCTTAGAATATCCTGGATCACTCACTGTAATTAAAAATATTCATCATGCACAATTATTAAGGAAACAGATCAAACTGCTGCCTTTCATTCATATGATATGGATCAACATGTCACCTTTTCCTATAACAAAAGGATTGCATGCAACCTTCAATCATGGGAATAGATCCATGGCCACATTTAAATATAAAAATGAAAAGCATCTAAAGCTTCAAGCCAAACTTAAGTTAAATCAAGAATTACAGAACCACGAGTTCAAAGATGCAAGCTTAGAATTTACACTGAAGGTTGTTTATATCTCCAAGGGAGATGACGACGAGAGTAAAAGTCAATCACTGAACAATCTCCTATTAGTACATAAATAAATAGGAATGACCTCTGAAAACATAATCATAATTCCAAGTTTAACCAAATGCTTTGCACTTTCCATAATAAGACTGTTTTCTGAATGTAGAAGGAAAAGGATTTGCATTGACCATTACCTCCTTTTGGAATGCATCCAGTTCAAAAGGAAAACTAAGTGCCATGTCAGGAACTAGTTCATAGAAGTGTTCTGCAATCCCTTCACTACTACCAGTGAAAGCTGAGGCCTGCTATTAAATAGAGACATTAAACCAAAAAAGTTACCAGAATCATGGAGAAAGGGAGATGGTAAATCAAAGACCAAATATTGTTCAAATGTGAGAATTGCTATTATCCACGAACCTCTTTCTGCTGGTGTCCACTTGGCATCAATGCACCTGATTCAACAAACAAAATCTCATCTAATGCATGTGATTCAGACTTTGCCGTGCTGCTGGATAAATCAACCTGGCTCACTTCAGCATCTGGCTTTGTTGAATCCTCTTCTGATAAATGAGCTACACAAGCAGAATAAGTGAAAAATAAAAATCAAATAAATGTAAATGTTAAGGGACAAAATAACAAACTACATGGTACTCTCAGGAAAAGACAGGACTCCAGTTTGTAAGCATATGAACCATTTGCATAGAAAGGATAAATAAGAAGCTTACTTTTGCAGTAATAAGCACAAGCTCAAGGGAATAGACACAAATATATGCTTTCCCAAGCCCCAAAAACAAAAGGCATCCATGTAAATTTTAGAAAAGGACATTACGGATAAAAATTCCCAAGATATGAAAAAACAAGTGATGATAGTACTTTGTGCTTTAAATTATAAATCCTAGCTTCTACGAGTTCTTTTCTGGAAGAGAATTTACAAATCCTATGAGAACAAAACTTTCAAGAAATGACTTTGTAGGACGCCAGATAGCAGCCTCCTCGCTAATTGTACTTGATCCAAAGTTATTGCATGTACATAACTGACTGATAAGTATCCACATTGATTTTAACAAAGCGAGGAATCTCTAAACCACTCCAAGTACTTGCATGGAAAATGTAAACAATATAGCCTATTCTACTGTTTTCTTTTGGATTTTGTGACATTCAGCATCAAATGATATATCGTAATTCTAAATTGTTCTCAAATCCCTATGACACGTAATTCATAAAGCTCAAACTTGTCCTGCAGAGCTCTTAACAGGATCTGTGGTTGTTCAGCCCTTCAACCACATGATGCTGAAATCTAGTACAAACCACAAATCTCAGAATGCCCCCACTTTCTTGCAGAAATCCTATCTGTCAACATGGATCTGGCCAGTTTGATAACTTGTCCTCTAAGAAGGATCAGATGCTGGGCATTTGAGAGCATACTTGATCCATCACTAGGTACGCTCAGAAGATGAACAACCTTGAGCTCCATAAAGTACAATATCATTCTCAACACAGCCATCATTGACCATCATTTTCATTGGAACCAAAACAAAGGAAAACCTACTGAGCTACTTCACGGTTATTTGCTTATATGATCACAGCTTTCAAAAGAAAAACCCATCAAGAACACAAAAATGCATATGATACATACCATCTCCCTCATATTCTGCCACATCATCCTCTTCCCAGGCTTTCTTGAACAAGTCATCAAACTGTACAGATAACTCACTCTGCAAAACACAATGCATCAACACAAAGTCTGACAATAGGTAAGATTTAAATAGGCAAAAGAACAGGAACTGACCAATTTTTCATCTGATGCGTTGTTGAGTGAACCTTTGTCCTTGTAAACATTCCACGTGTAAGGAAATGCCTACAAAGAATTAAAAACGAACTTCTACCAAATAAATTACAAAGATGGATGAATTTAAAAATGTTATTCTCTTTGGATTTCCCAATTTGAATGTTACATCAAGTTGGTTACCTTAAGATCCCCGAGGTCTAATCCTTGCTTCAGGCTGGGTGCAACTGCCTGAGCTGGACCACCATTCAACACCTCCCGTACCCATTCACCATTAGTAGCGCCATCAGGAAGAAGTCTGTCCACATTTTGAGATTCCTCCAAACCTCCGGGACGAAAAGGGCGGTTGTTTATGCTTCCTCTTACAAAATCTTTTGCAGGCCCAGCCACACGTGGCAAAGAAGCAGAATCTTGAGCTCCGGGTGACAATTCTGACACATCCACCTAAAACAATATAATAAACTAGTCCTCTAGCAGAGGATAGAAACAGGAAAATAGCAAATGATAGCATTCAAGAACCACCCCAACACCTTTGATTTCTCATGGCATATTATTCAACGTAATTCATAAACACTCAAATAAATTACCATGCTAAGCTGAAATTCCTATGCAAGGTTGACTGGAATTCTCTGTAGGGGAACAAATTTATGAACATCACGTACCTGTACAGAATTGGGTTCCCACATTCCTTCAACCGATCCCTTCTTTTTCCGTCGGAATGGTACCTCCCATGTCGGAACTACCACAGACCGTGGCAATGAAGGCTCTAGTGGCAGCTTTGCCATCTCAAACCAGTCAAACTCCCACTGCCTACCAGCTTTTTCTGCTGAAAATTCATCGGGATCTAATCTCGGCAAGAGATATTTCTCCTCTATATGTTCCTTTATCGATTCTTGTGTTTCCCTGGGAAATGCAGGGGGCTGTATACATATAATTACAGCTATCAACGTTCAGCATGGAAATAACTTTAAGCAACTGATTTACCATTTCAGAAATGGAAACAAAAATTAAAAGAAAATTGATTGATGTCCAGATATCATAGTATGACTCGGAATAGGTGAAATTTCGATAACAGAATTTGTACTGAGATCGCATAACCTGTAAACAGAAAGTTATTTAACACACTCAAGTTGTACTAAAATCAACCAAAAAAGAAAAACAGCATGAAACTCCAAACCCAAGACAGCAAAAGCCAGAATTTAAATTAAACGGTGAGAACAAAAGGGCGCCAAATGCAACTGGGAAAAAAGGGAGGAAGTTAACTGCGTGCAGGTAATTGAAGAAATAATTACAAGGATGAAGTCAGGAAGAGATTTCACGGGGTTGGTGCGCTCCACGGTGGAGAGTGGCTCCCCCCCCAGGGGGGCAGATTTCACGGGGTTGGTGCGCTCCACGGTGGAGAGTGGCTCGACCCTGAGGTGGCCACTGTGGCCGGAGAAGGCGACACGGAAAGCGAGCTCTTTTGTTGCCTGGATGCGGTCCATTAGTTATGGATCGGGATACTATCTGATTAAGAAGGCAAGAACCTCCATCAGAATCTATGATCCATGAGAAGTTGTGATGCAATTTATAGGAAGCTTTTGTCCTTGTTTAGCAGGCTTCATGTGCAAATTTGATCAGGATCATTGATCGAGGTTCCTATTAACTTCTAGCCAAGATTTCATGGGAGTTGGGCATTCTAGCCAAGGTTTAATTTGAATATAGCATAGGTTCTCATGACATCGTGGCTGTTTAATGTCAACTTCAATTTTACGCGGTAACAAAGAGTTTGCGTTATTCAAGCACGGGTGATAAATACTGTTCTTTAAAAATGATGCTTTAACTTGTATGAAATAAATATTGTTCTTTTCTTTTCTGATGTGGTAAGGTGCTTATGTATGGAAATCATGCTGATCATCTGTCATATGTTGAAATTATTCTTGAGCATCGGTGATCATCACAGTTGTAATTAAATTAGTTGAATTAAAAAAAAATGATAAAGAGTAAGATAAATATTCACAATACAGTGAGTAAAGAAGCTTTGTAATCTTACAATTTGAGTACTGTTCTTTTAATTTTCAGGATAATCCAACTTGCTGAATCCTAAATAATTAATAGTTTAAAGTTTAAAGGGATGGCTTGGTGAGTAAGAAGTTTTGTTTCATTCTAGATTTTTTAAATTTATTTAAATTTAAGAACATCATTTGAATTTACCAGAAAGATTCAAGGGGTGCATTTTTAAATATTTTTCTTAAGAAAATGCATTAAAATAATTTTTTTATTTTTTAAAAGTTATTTTTAAAATTAGTATATTAAAATGATTCAAAACATATAAAAAATTTAATTTTTAGCAAAATAAATAATTTTTTTAGCACCGCATTCCTAAAAAATATCTAAAATAATTTAGTAACGAATTTAATCTTAGTTCACACAGTAACTCGAGAATACCCTTACTATGCATGCAAAAAAGTTTGAACATTACTGCTTGCTTTTTTCTTTTGAAAAAAAATCTTTAAATTAAACACGTGCATCCTCTACTTGCTTGTAGTAAACTATTCATTTAACCCGGGTTTTTTTTTTAAAGAATATTAATTATGTTGGCTCTTTCGATATATTTTTTTACATAAAAACATTAATAGGATAAATTAAAAAGTCTATGTAAGTATCTCATTAAATAAATTAATAATTATTTATATAAATAAATAGAAAAAAATTATGAATAATAACTAAAAGAAAAATTTATAAAATTAAGAAATGAAAATTAAGATATTTAATTACATAAAATAAGACATTCATTGTGATTGTTTTTACTTAGCTTTATATTAAAATCAATAAAAAATAAATCCACAACTTAAAGAACTCATGACTTAAAAAATAAAAACAAATAAACTCACACTACAAAACAAAATATTATCCAAAATCAAGCACATCAACAATATTATTTAAAAATAAATATTTTTTATTTTTAAAAATCAATTTAATTTGTATAAAGCACAAAACAATTCTAAGTGAATTAGCATAGCACCTTGAAAAACAATTTTTTAAAAGAAATATTAAAAATAAATAAATGTAGAGTGATAAAATGATATGAAGTCAAATCTTTAACAAATTAAATGTCAAATGATGAAATCAATAAAAAAATTAATTATAAATTATCTAAAAGATAAGAGTGAAAAAAAATCAATTAATTATAGAAAAATTAAAATTTTGATTTGATATGCATTCCGTAATCATAATTTTTCTTTATTAAAAATATTTGAGTATACAAACTACCCATATATATATATATATTATAATATAAATTACAAATGTAAATCAAAACTTTTATCCAAAAATCTAATAATCATCTTTGTAAATAAGTTTAAAAAATTTGCTAATAATAACTAAAAGAGAAATAAAAAAAAATAAAAAATGGATATAAATCAATATACTTAGTATCACAAAATAAGATATTTATTTATTTGCGTTTATTAAATTTATTCATAACAATTAATAAAAATTAATAAAAATAAAAATACAGTAAATAAAATCAAAGGGCAAAAGATATGCATGATCAAGACGATACAAAATATTATTTCAAAATAATTATTTTTTATACAAAACAAAATCCACTTGTATAAAGTAAAATAAAAAATAAATAAAAATTAAACATAAAATAAAATAATTTTTTTTATAAAAAAATTATTTATTTAATATTAATTTGAAAAACTCATATTTTAAATAATGAGATAGAAACACATTAATAGAAAACAAAATGAAGATAATCATAAAATAATTTTTTAAAAATAATTATAAAATTATAAAATATAATAAAAAAAAATCCCATTAACACTTAAAACTTGTAATCCATGTCATTAAATTAAAAATATTACAAATAATTAATCGGTCAGTATAAAAAAATTAAAATATTTATATATCCTAACCTTCTAACTTTTCCACGGGAGGCGCAAAAACTAAATTTGTTGTTGTAATCTATAGTATATTAAGTTTATTGCTATAATAAATGGTGTATTTGTATTTGTTGTAGCTGTATTAAATATATCCTTTTCTCTTTAACAACAATAAGAAATCTATTTTTCATGTCTTTGCCAAATAAAATTAATTTTTTATTTATCTATGAATAAATAGAGAACGAGACTCGTAATCTATTATGGCTGTATTGGCATTTTATCAAACAGAGCAGCATCGAAAAAAAAAAAGAAGGCAGAAGCAATTTTTGAACAGATCAATGAACTGGGTCCTTCTTCTTTTTAGCAAGGAACTTGGAAAGCACCTGTGAATATTTTCGGCCTTTGGCCACATGTTGTCATATTTCCCTTTCTCCAAAGCTTTAGCCAAAGCTAGAGGCCATGTCTCGTTCGTATCAACTCCCACCACGCTCGGCACCCCTGATAAAATCAGTGGAACTTCATCTTCAATTTCTGATGTTAAGTTTGCCTGTGATCTCTTGAAGCACCCCTTCAAGCAGTTTGTCGCCGAGAAATCATCCAATTGGATAATTAGTGATTTTTGTTTTCATGGGGTTTTTGATATTGCAGAAGAATATGATATCCTAGCAATACGCTTTTCAATTCTCTGCGAAACCTTGGAGATTTCTTGGGACCTGCCGAGTATCTTGTTGGTGACCGTCTAAAATCAATTTAATTTGGGTTTCGTTTTTGGAACTGTCTACAATCAAGCGAATCAATTCTGTAAGAGAAACAGGTAAAGCAGAAAAGGGCTCAATTTTTTTTTTTTAATAATTAAATGGCTATTTTGTAATTTATAATTTTAAAATTGCAAAGATTATTTAGTTATTAAATGAAATATAATAGTAATTAAATAATTTTTGTCAGCATAGGTAGCGAATGTAAACTATTATACCGACGACAAAGTTTAGAATTCAAATTATAATTTTTCACTAAAATATATAATTTATTTTCATTCCTTTTCTTTTGGGCCTACGCGTATTCACCTTTAAACACGTAGATAAACCCATAGTACGTAGGCCCATGGACTTACTTGTCAAACCAGTCAACAAAGGCAAGCATAAACACGGTCAGTCTGGGCCGACACCATATATATAACATAACAGTCAGAACTTAATCCACTCTTCCTCTTTAGCAATTTAAAGAACACCCTACCCTAGGTTCTAAAATCAAATTGATTGTCGGATTCGCGAAGAAGATAAATAACTGTTGGTTTATTCATCACAGGAAAATCTGAACACGCCAGATTCCGGCTTTTTAGTGTAAGATTTCTCCTCCTTTTCTAGCAACGTTGTTTTTAATGCTTCAAAAGTGGTTTTGTGATCGCTTTTGAGATTATGTCATTAGGTTAAGCCTAAATTAATTGCTTGTGTTCTGTTCTGTTTATATATATATGTATATATTTTTTTTTTTGAGAATTGAATTTACAATATTTTGATTTGTGAGACCAGAAGTATAACAACAATTTCTGGTATCCATCGCAGAGATTAGGGCAGTGAAGTGTGTGTTTGCCCTAGAAGAAAAAAGGGAATGGCGCACAGGTTGTTAAAAGACCCGGAGGCTGACGGATGGGAACGGTCTGACTTTCCTATCATTTGCGAGTCTTGCTTAGGTGACAATCCCTATGTCAGAATGGTACGCAATATTAATCCGTGTTCCAAGTTGGGTTTTTTTCTGGGGGAGGGGGTTTGGCTGTTCTTTGTGGATATTTATATGATTTGTTCCTTTGCGGTTGTATGTACTTGCTGGGATGCAGACCAGAGCTGACTTCGATAAGGAATGCAAGATATGTACTCGACCATTTACAGTGTTTAGGTGGAGGCCTGGTAGGGATGCGAGATTTAAAAAGACTGAAGTTGGCCAGACTTGCAGTAAGTTGAAAAATGTCTGTCAAGTCTGTCTTTTGGATCTAGAGTATGGTTTGCCTGGTCAAGTTCGTGATACTGCTCTCAGTATAAATTTCAATGATGCTATTCCAAAGAGTGATGTGAATAGAGAGTATTTTGCCGAGGAGCATGACCGAAGGGTATGTTTATTTCATGTTTTAACTCCAGTCTGTTTTTGTTGCTTTTTGGCTGCCTGTGATCAGAAGCTATTCGCTGTTTCGTTTGTGTTAGAGCTCTCTGATTGTTAGGGTATCACCTTTACAAGGTAACCGATGATTCCAAGTGAATGTTTACTTTCCAGTGGCTGTTGATGTAATTTTGACATGTAGTTGTTGGAATGAGCTGATGATGTAGCTACCATATATGAAACCCACATTTGTTATTTGTGGCATGCTTGTTTCCATGGGACGTCTTTTTTTCTTATGAATGAATCATATTGCATATACCATATAATAGCAGTGAAAGATATCAATTTCCCATTTTTATTTGTACTGGTACTTTTTATTAAAGAGTCGTGTTTTATATGAGCTACTGAGTGTGTTTTATGAACTAGATGCTGAGATTCACATTAGACTAATATGTTTTAGATGAAACTTGGCAGGGCCTTTTATCTTTAAATAAAATGATAATGTAAACATAATACTTGATGATACACCTGAAGATACTTATCAATGTGATTTATTGTGCAATGAAAATTATGTGTCTAAATTATTTTATTTAACTAAAATTAATTCAAGTTATTCGATTCACACAAGTATGAATACTAAAATTATAGTTACACACCAAAACCTTTATCTGTAACTTTGACCCTTCATTTAATAACCAAGGAGGTCCTTTGATCCTGTCTCCCTCCTGTTGTGGTTATGGATTTCAAACTATCTAATAGCCTAATCAGTGTGCAGTTCAGTTAGTTATGCATTCAAGGTTGTTCCACTGAGATGGTGATTGTTACACTAATTCTATTCTGTTGTTCTCTTAAGTTGAGCTGATATGACTTTGCTTGATGCAGGCTAGGGCGGGAATTGATTATGAGTCTTCATATGGAAAGGCTCAAGCAAATGATACTATTCTGAAGCTTCAAAGAACAACACCATACTACAAAAGAAATCGAGCACATGTTTGTAGCTTCTTTGCACGTGGTGAATGCACACGAGGTGCCGAATGCCCCTATAGGCATGAGATGCCCATAACTGGGGAGTTATCACAACAAAATATTAAAGATCGATACTATGGGTACGTAGAATGTTGTAATTTCATCCTCCAAGCATATTTAGCTTTATTTATGTTTTTCCTCTCTCCATCTCTGGCATGCATGCAGGTGTATGCACTCTCAAGATTGCTAGTTCTTGCCCTTTGGCTCCCTGTTCCTGAATTGTTATTTGAGTTTCAAATTTGATTTCTTTGTTTGTGGTCCATTAGGTCGATTATTGTATTTTGGGCAATTAAATGAGCATGAATGATATAATACTTAGTTTAGCTGATGACTTTGTAATGCTTCTCACGATGGAACTGAGAACCGCACACAAGTTGATTCTGCATGCATGCATGTATTCATTCCCACTGAAACTAATTTCAAAGGCATATGTGCCTGAATTTTTATAAGTTTGAATTTATCTGATTTGTTTTTTGTTTTTCTAAATGCGTGCAGAGTAAATGATCCTGTGGCAATGAAGCTACTCAACAAGGCTGGAGACATGCCCTCATTAGAACCACCAGAGGATGA
>NW_011501438.1:14863-42998 GCF_000495115.2 Populus euphratica | reverse complement strand
TAAATATAAAATATGAGAGCTTAACATAGAGTTTTTCCCTATAAAGGCCCAAGTTAAATCTTGTCTATGGCATGGCCCCATCCACAAAAACACATACATATATATAAGGATGAGAAAAGGGAGGAGGATAGAAACCAATCTGGATAATTCTTGATAAATAGTAGAAGAAGAAAAAACTCCAACAATAACAATAACTCAATGCAAGTACCATGTTAAATATGCATAACCCTATGATAAAAGCTGCAACTAACCCATCCTTAAAAAGATATAAATCGCTCCACAACAACATCATCTTCAAAAATTTTTGATAACTGATCTATTGTTTCCAACGTAGTAATTCATTTACACCCATTAACTTATGCACACAATCTAAACTCTATAACTAAATGCTTCAATAACTAACTAAAGATAGACATTGTTGGAAGAATGGAGCTATGATCAAGGCAAAAAATAGAAGGCAATGAAAAAAATACAAACCTAGCAAAGGAAAGCTTCCAAAAAGGAAATAACCAAGAGGAAGAAACAATGGCAGCAAGTCAATCTTAGAGAACCTAGCATCAAAATAAAAAGAAAACAAAACTAAGCAAATGAAAAGCAAGGAAGAAAGGTTTGTCAAAATCAAAAGGAAGAACAATGGCAAGAAACTAAATTGATTTTTTTATTTTTTTCAAACTAATAAAATCGGTTCGAATTTAACCTAATTTTTTAGAGTGTTCATCCTTGCCACTCTAATTGTCTCAGTCTCTTTGTCACTCAAGTTACTCCCACAAATCCTGCTAGGTTGTCAAGTCCTGTTAATGTTAACACCCTTCCTTAACCTATATCAGGGCTTGAGGCAAAGTTTGCCTTTAAAGTAGCTCAGTGAAGCTTTTAACAAAGTTTTGGTGAAGATGTCGACTACTTGATATTAATAGAGATGTGTTGAGTGGTGAGAAGTCTAAATGTAACTCATTCATGCATAACATGATAATCCAACTCAATATTTTTATTGCGAGCATGAAACATTGGATTAATTATCTTATGAAAGCACTAAGATTGTCATAATAGAGGATTGGTGGAGAAGAGAGTGGAATGTGAAGATCTTTTAGAGTAAAGGTTATCATCATAAGTTTTGTTATTGGATTGGTCATGACTCTATATTATGATGCAATGCTTGATCAAGAGGTAATATGTTATCTTTTTGCACACTAGAAGATGTGGTTTCTTTTAAGAAATATATAGTATCTAGTGGTGGAAAATCTTACCCCAATCTGCATATGAGAAAGAACAAAGATTAAGTGTAGCATGGGAAGTAAAACATCAGCCAATATCAATGGTTCCTTTCATATCTCTTAAAATGTGATGAACCATTTTTAAAGATATAACAATCAAAGCATGCATGAATTGAGAGACAAAGTTAACATTGTATTAAAAATCAAGTCATGCTAGTGTTAGGTACTGTAAGTAATTAGTACTTAAAAGTTTATTTTTATCAAGATTGTTTTATCATTATTTTGCATATAAAGTATTAATAACTCCTTAACTAAAGCATGTTTTATAATAACATATCTAATATTATAAGATACCTTTAATTTATAGTAAATATTCATTTTAAATACAAGCCTATCACATAAATAAAAAATTTGATTGATGAGTTTAAGAACTGAAATCAAAAGGACAAAGAGATGGCCAAACTTAGAAAAGAGATGTTGGTGCAATCCAAACTGGAAAACTATTCAATAATTAGGCCATATCTGGAGCTATAGATCTTGGATTTAGGTCTACTTTATATGAATAAAAAGGTAAGATATAGGCCTACAACTTTTATATAGAGCCCGAGATTTAAAAAGATCATTTTCAAGTCCAAATTATAACACCAACAAAGAAGTCTGAATCTGTCCTGCAACCTAAACATTGTTCAGTGTTTGGCCAATATCTGAAATTCTTGAAGTCCAAATGATCTCTATTTTTCTTTTTCTGGAAAGTTGAGATAATTTCCTACAACTTTCATGTTTCAAGTGGTTTCAATTTTGATGTTATCAATGATGTTTTATGCAGACAAGAGAAGATAATGATTGTCACTAAGTCAAGAGTTGGCCACCCACTTATCCATTAGTCATCAAATCAATAGTTCCTAATTTTGGCCTATAAAAGAAGGCATTTGCCATACATTTAGGCATCTTAGTCATGTCAAGTTTTTAGCACCGTTGCTGGGGAGATAAGTTCTTTGTAGAAATTATAGTATTTATTTTATTTTCTCTTTTCACTTTTCTTGCATATAACTTTGTTTCTTTTCTTTTGTTTCTTCTTCATTTGTTTCTTCTTCTTTTTATTTTATTCCTACACGTGTATGAGAGTGTGGTCATATACATTAAGTGGTAGACTTTGCAGGGTATCCTCATCATTTTCAGAAAATATGGCTAAAAAAAATAATCAATCACTTCATAATGACAATAATAAGAATAACCATGTTAGAACACTTAAAGACCACATGAATCCCATAAGAATAAGTGCACTATCATGCATAGTTTTACCCTATGATGTATCTTATTTCAATTTTAAGCTGGATATTATGCAACTTTTACCTTCTTTTCATGGCTTAGATTTAGAAAATCCATACTTGCATTTAAGAGAATTTGAGGAGGTCTGTAACACCTATGATGACTCAAATTGCAGCATGGACACCATTAGATTAAAGCTTTTTCCTTTTTCATTAAAAAATAAAGCTAATACATAGCTATAAAATTTGAGTCCAGGATCCATTCGTGTTTGGGATGAAATGCGACAATAGTTTTTAAAGAAGTTTTTTCCTTCTCATAGAACAAACTTTTTCAAAAGACAAATAACCACTTTCACTCAAAAACCAGGAGAAATATTTTATCAATGTTGGGATAGATATCAAAACTTGCTTAATACTTGCCCTTATCATGGTTTTGAAAAATGGAGATTAGTTTCATATTTTTATGAAGGCTTAATACCTAAAGAAAGGCAAATGGTTGAATTGATATGTAATGGAACCTTTGAAGATAAATACCCTAATGAAGAGCAATGGAGTATCTAGACTTGTTAGTTGAAAATGCTTAAAATTAGAACACTGCGGGCACTTATGAGTCACCGGGTCAAAATCAACCTCATACATCTAATGAAGGTATGTACAACCTTAAGGAAGATCATGACCTCCAAGCCAAGTTTGCATCTTTAGCTAGAAAAGTCGAGGCATTAGAATTAAAAAAGAGTGATGAATTAAAATATATTCAAGATATTGCGTGTCAAATCTGTGAAACAAATGAACACTCAACTAATGACTATCCAACCTTGCCTTCTTTTAAGGAATATCTCCATTAACAAGCTCATGCTTTAAATAGTTTTCAAAGGCTCAATCATAACTCATACTTGCAAACATACAACCCTATTTGGAGAAATCACCTAAATTTTAGTTGGAGGAGTGATAATGCACAAACTTCATAACCACAGTTTCAAGCACACTATAATTTTCAAAATTCTCATGGATATGCACCTCTTTATGCTCCACCTCTTAGAAGAAATTTTGAGGAAACTTTGTATGCATTCATTGAAAAGAAAGAGACAATCAATACTTAATTTGCTCAAAGCATAAGATATTTTAAAGATATTCTTGCAAAATTCACATCTACTCTCAATTTTCAAGAGAAAGGTAAGTTTCCATCTCAACCATAGCAAAATCTCAAGCGGCAATACAGTGTAAATGCAAGTAGTTCTAGAAGTCAACAGATGGATCAAGTCAAATCAGTCATCACTCTTCGTAGTGGTAAGGTTATTCAAAAACCAATTATTGAACCTTGTGAGAAAAATGATGAGTCAATCTCTAAGGGTAAAGAAAGGGTTGAATCTAAACATTGCAAAGAAAAGACTGATTCCCCTCCAGCACTTCCATTTCCTCATGCCATGACCAAACAGGAAGAAATCGAGAATGAAAAAAGGCACCAAAAATATTGATGCGGATCTCTTATCAAGAGTGACAATAGATTTAATGTTCGACATCACATCAATCGATGATTACTTTCCTAACGAGTCCTTACTTTCTCTTAGTTCAATGCCTTGGTTTGCTAAAAATATCAATTTTCTTGCTTCATGAGTTTTGCCAACTCACTAAAGTACTAAAGATAAAAGAAAATTTTTAAGCAACGTGCATAAATTTTATTGGGATAACCCTAACTTATTCAATTATTGCCCTGATCAAATATTTCAAAGATGCATTCCTGACAATGAGGTAAGTAATGTCATTAAATTTTGTCACTCTAAGGCACGTGTTGATCATTTCTTATAAAAAAAGAGGACTGTAGAAATCTTACAAAGTAGATTTTACTAGCCTACTATATTAAAGGAATAACATGTATTATGCAAAATATGTGAAAATTATCAAAAGGTGGGATTTATTTCAAAACATAAAGAGTCTTTAGATAATCTTCTATTGACTCTTAAGTCTCATTATAGTTAAGATGTGCATCATGCAATTTATAATTTATGACTTTATTTCCGTAAAGAACGCGATCGATTTAGTCTTGGAAATCTAACTAAAAAAGACCATGTTTGCTAGTTTTTAAGAAAACTGGATGAGAAGCCTATCCCCGACTTATAGAGAGCATTTAAGTTGTTCTTGAACGTAAAACCAAAGAAATATATGGGCCACAATCACAACTACCTGTACATATACATGCTTTTTCAAAAATAAATAAATAAATAAAAAGAGAGAGAGAGAGTGTGTGACTCCAACTGACCACATATAGGTAGTATGATTGCCTTTTTAATTTCTCATCTATAAAATCTTCTCTTCCTTCCCTTCATTTCTACTTAACCTATACTTTCAACAAATATAGAAGTGTCTAAAAGTGGCAAGTTCCTCAGGTTATCACATAAAAAATGTTTATGTTTTTGGTGGATCCAGTCCTAGGAAAGAAACGAGTTTTTAGAATCAGCAAATCATCTTAGTCAGGTGCTAGCTGAGGGAAAGATTCATTTAGTGTATGGGGGAGGCAGTCTTGGGTTAATGGGAGGTGTGTCAATAGCTATATTTTTAGGAGGTAGTCAAGTTTTGGGGGTCGTCCCCAAAGCTTTAGCACAAGAGAACATCATTGGAAAAACAATTGGAGAGGAACTTCAGGTCTTCATAATGTCTGCTCGAATGAATGCAATGTTTAACCATGCTGATGCCTTCATTGCCTTACCATATGGTCTGGGCACATTAGAAAAGATCTTTCATGTCTCCTCTTGGGCCTAACTGCACATTCACCATAAACCCATAGGTTTGTTAAATGTTAATGGTTATTATGATAAGTTGTTGTCGTTTCTTAATCATGTTGTGGAATAGGAATTTCTAACATCTTCAGAACGACAAATCATAATCTCTACTGCTACCGCTAAATAATTGATCGACCAACTACAATCTTCCATTCCTGTAATTGATCCCTCCATGAGTCGCATAAATTGTTCATCTACAAAAAACTGCAAAAAGCTTAGATTAGATTTAAGTCTTTATTTATGAATCTTCGTGTCTTTTGCTTTTATGATTATGTTTTTTTGTTTTTTATATTTGTTTAAGTGTGTTTTAGGTTTGTTAGTGTTCGTTATTTCAGGTGATGTCTTTTATACCTTATCTTTCTACATTAGAACATTGAGCACAATGTTTCATTTTGGTTTAGAGGAGAGGGTAGTAGTTAACAAAAAAAAATATATAGTAAAATTAACTAACTGTGTTTTCTATTTAATAAAGCATGTGTAAAATTGTTGTTACCAGGATGGTAAAGTAAAGAAGCTCTTTTGTTAAAGTGAGTCTTAAGACGCATCTTAGTAACCATTCTTAACAAGGTCTATCATAATACTTCTTGAAATATTCTAGTTTACAAACTCTCGTATTATTATCACTTAATTTTGCTCATATACTCATTTAACATGTATTCTTAAACCTTAATTTTCACACACATATTTTAACATATGATTGTGGATTGCATATTGGATTATTACATTATTTATGTTATTTTTTTAAAGTCAACAACTAAGGGGAATAGATAGTATATAATTTGAAAAAAAAAATAAAAAGAAAAAAAAAGTGATGATAGTAAAAATATAGATAAGTTTGGTTTCGAGCCTCCCTGACCTAAGCAATTAAGCCCAAAGGGATGTTTTAACACTTAATACCCTAAAATCAACTGACTTGGGAGCTATTAATCTAACGCTTGTTGTATGGGTTGAGGAGAAAAGCTTAAGGAAATCAAACATTGCACTATCTACGTATCAGCATCAACAACTCGAGTTACTAAGCTCGCAGGGGTGTCTTAACACCTAATTCCTTAAGACTAACTAGTCTAAGAGTCATTAGTTGAAAGCTCATTACATGGATTAAAAATACATGATGTTTTAAGTTATATGTACATATATTAAAAAAATAAGGAAAAAAAGAAAAAAATAATCTCAATCCAAGGAAGTTAACCTTAAACATTTCAACAACAATTTTGTTTTCTTCCAAGAAAAACCCCATAAACTATATGTTGATATATTAAGCATAAAAGAAAGGTTTATTAATATCTTGTTTAAGAGGTATTGAGTAGATATACAAATTTAACGAGAGTTTGTTTATCTGGATAAATTAATGGAAGTTGAATGATGAATACCTTGCTTTGTGGAATTTGTAAATTATTTTTTTATTTTAATGCTTTGATTACTAGGGACTAGTAATAAGCTAGTTGGGGGGGGTGTGATTAGTACTTAAAAGTGTATTTTTATCAAGGTTTTATATCATCATGTTGCACTTGAAGTATCACTAACTCCTTAACTAAAACATTTTTTATAATAACATATCTAATAATATAAGATACCTTTAATTTATGATAAATGTTCATTTTAAATGTATGTCTATCATATAAATGAAAGGATTGATAGATGAGTTTAAGAACTGAAATTGAAAGGACAAAGAGATGGCCAAACTTAGAAAAGAGATGTTGGTGCAGTCCAAACCAGAACATTGTTCGGTAATTGGGTCATATCTGGAGATGTAGATCTCGAATTTAGGTATACTTTATATGGATGAAAAGGTAAAATATAGGCCTACAACTTTCATACGGAGCCTAAGATTTAAAAATGTCATTTTCAAGTCCAAATTGTAGCAACAACAAAGAAATCTAAATCTGTCTTGTAGCCCGAATACTGTTCAGTGTTTAGCCAATATCTCAAGTTAGAAGTCCAAATGACCTCCATTTTCTTTTTCTTGAAAAGCTGAGATGATTTTTTATAACTTTTATTTTTTCAAGTGGTTCCAATTTTGATGTTATCATTGATATTTTAGACAGACAAGAAAAGATAAAGATCGTTACCAAGTCAAGAGTTGGTCACCCACTCATCAATTAGTCATCAAATCAATAGTTTCTAATTTTAGCCTATAAAAGGAAGCATTTGCCATGCATTTAAGCATCTTAGTTTCCATATCAAAATCATGTTGTTGCTTTCTCTCTTTGTATTTTTGTAATGCTTAAATTTTATTTTCATTAATATCTTGTTTATGTCTTTCATTTCATTTCCTTTACTTAGTTAACTTTTATCTTATTTATGTTCTTATTTTGTTTATTTCATTATGTTTAGTTAAGTTTATTATGTCAAGGTGACACTAATGGTGTAAGAATAAAGATAGTGTAAACTCAACATGGACCTTAATGTTTGATACTAACATGTTTGGTATTTGTTATCTTGTTCACTTTTAATACTTTGCTTGTTAAATGGTTAATCTAGATGTATGTTGTATAACACTTAGTACAACAAATATTTGGCACTTTTATAGCCCATACTATATGGTATAACTGACACCTGAGCTATGAAAAGAACTTGATTTGTTGTTCACATAAGTTATAATCATGAATGCCTGACAAGATTTACAAGTATTATCATTAATCAAATAAGATAACTAATGTAATCACGTTAACAATTTATAATCTGATTGGAACCTCCTTTGTGTGTGGTTTTCAATTGAATAATAAGAGTTTATACTATATTTGTTTGACATACCATTAGTGGATCCTCTAACTTTGATATTTGTTGTTATCATTATTTAATCCTTATGTTAATCTTCCATCTCAAAGTTCTTATCAACTTCTTCTTCTTTATTATTATTATTATTATTACTATTACTATTACTATTACTATTACTACTACTATTATTGTTACTATTGTTGTTGTTATTATTGTTATTGTATTATTGTTATTTATAATTTATACAATTAACCTTCCTGTGGTTCAACCCCGGTCTTGCTGGGTTATTTATTACTTTGATACTCCTACACTTGAGAGAAGACATCAATCTTTTAGTCATATCATTATCCTTGCACCTCCTTATTATCACGGGCTACCCTATCTATCATTTTTGGCATATGGTTGGAGGCTTCTATGTCTGATGTCTATTATGTTTCAATGATAGTATTGTCCAAAGTGAGAGTTGTAAGACCTTATGGTATGTCTTCATATTGAGTTGATTATTTTGATACTTAGCAAAATATCTTTTTAATATATCCTACTTAACCATAACATTGATAAATTTCTTCTCAATATAATTCTTATTATGTAGGTGTCATATTGTTCATCAGATGGGAGGAGGAATTTTTGTTAGGGCCTCGAGTAAGTTTGGAAGAGTAGGTATGATTTCTATCTTTTTGCTGTTATGCATAGAAGCCTCTCAAGTAGATATGAACTTGTGTTTGTTCCTATAATTCTTAAAAGAAACTATTGAGTACGTTGTAGTTTTTGTCCATAAATGTTAGTTATAGAGTGAATGAGTTTGACTTATTTGTATGATTGATAAACCAATTGTGTCTTTGATCAAGACTTTATAGTTGTGACACTGACTCAAAATATGAAGGCCTTGGTGGTTTCACCATGGTGGTAGTGAAAGTTTTATATTGAGGGCCAAGGCTAGTGAGGACGCAAAAAATTCATTTTAATTTAAGACAAGATTTTAATAGTTGCAATATTATCATATAAACCTTTAAAGGTACAAATATGTTCTCTAATAGTTCTGTCATCTTTTTTGTGAAGATATGTAACTCGTTATCTGAGAGTGAATTTATATTCTTGTGAATCTTCTGCATATTCATTTTTTAGAGTATTCTAGATATTATAGGATGTATTTAAACCCATAGTAAGATCGAATGTTTCTTTTAAAACATCTCAATTATCCATCCACAAAGAAGATGATTTGCCTTTCACCAGACAACATTATTGTTTGGTTAGTTTTGGTGCAAAGATGTCTGAATTTGTGGTATTATTTGAGTCTTGTGTTAAATTAATATTTTAAAAAGGTGAAAGGTTTGGTGACTTAATTGTAGCATCCTTTCATGTTAATATTGTTTTTGTTCCCTTTAATTTCATTATGTTATTTATTTATTTTTAATTGCATCCTTGTAAATAGGGCTAAATGAGATTTTGGGTTTTTAAGGTGTGAAAATGATGTTCTAGCATTAAATTAAAACTTTATTTGGCAAGATATGGTTCAATTTTGTTGGTTAAAAAATTGATTTTTCCAGGACCAAATTAATTTGACAATACAACAGATATGCATCCTTTTAATTTTTTATCCCTTTAGTTTTTCAACTATGTGTTTTAGACTAAAACTTCATTTTCTTTAAATGTCAATTCTTGAGTTTAAGAAAAGAGAGGGAGGATTGTCAAAAACTGGCGAGGTAGAGAGCAAATTTGGTTGACCACATACTAACAACAAAAAAGGTTATTATTGGTGTTAATGATTTTGTATTCTCGAGAGGAGTTCAATTGTTGCAATGTTTTCCTATAAATATGCTAGAAAACCTAGATCAAGGTCTGTTTATTTGTTTTAATTTGATTGATTTTTATATTAATAAAGTGATTTTTAGGTGTTTTGGGGTTAGGAATACTTTTATCAAGTTTCTGGGGGGGCTATTTTAAGATGAAAATATGTCAAAAAAATAATTTTTAGAGGTCAAAAACATGGACTTCAATTTTCTTATCATTTAAGAAGAACATAAACCAGTCAATTAAGTGACAGGTCATCTACCACAGTAGAGAACTCATTGAAAGTTTTAAAAAATAAAGCTTCTATTGCTTCTAATAAAGAAAAAAAATAGACAATCACATACCTTATTTTTAATAGGCCAAGCGTGCTAAGTGCCTAGGCCCACAAACTGGCTTATTCCGAGTTTATTCCCCCCTTTAATTTCAATCTAGTTTCTTTTAAATTAATTTATTTAAAATATGTTACACATGTTATTTTATTAAACTTTGATTTTTCAATTATTACAAATGAACAAAAACTAGTCAATCAAGCAACATTACGTCTACCATAGTAGGTAACTTGATGCATGTTAAAAATAATAAAGTTTTTACTCCTTCTAATAAATAAATAAAAAATAGACAGTCACGCATGCTTAGCCAGCTATGCCTATATGTTTGGCCTTATTTTTAATGGGCCAAGCATGTTAGGTACCTAGGTCCACATATTGGCTTGTTTTGAGTTTTTTCTTTTACTTTAATTTCAACCTAATATTTTTTAAATAATTTATTTGAAATATATTAAATATGTTATTTTATCATTCTAAAATGATTGATTATCTTCTTGAGCAATGTTTTTTAAAGAAGTAGAAGATGTTTTATAAACTCTACCACCTAAAGAGACCATTAATTAGTATATTTTATTTCTTGGTATTGTCAAAGATTATTTCTACACACATATATGCATACGCCCATACATATAAATATCTTTTATATTTGTGTATTTTATTTATGTCTTTGCATGGTAATAATGTTATAATAAGACATCCATTCCATCTTTATTAAAAATCACCAATGAAAAACTAAGTCATTATAATATTGAAAATCGTCAATAAAATCAAGTTATTTCTATATTGAAAATCATCAATGAAAATTAAATAATCATTATGACATTGTAATTCTTTAATGAAAACTAAGTCCTTACACTACTGAAAATCATCAATTAAAACTAAATCCTTATGATGTTTCTTTTCCCAAGTTCATGCATAAATGTCAATACCAAGTTCTCTTCCTAAAAGATCTTACCATAACGACATTTACCATATCACAATTCATCTCCAAAAGTATATAAGGAAAAATTAACATGTAATGTCTCCAATCTATTACAATCTCACTCAATCATCAAATATTGTTAAGGATGATTTATTAATTATCATTATATTCATGAAGGCATTTCTTTCCTATTTTTTCCAAGATGGTCAAAACCTATATCTCTTCTCAACCAAACGTACTTTTGTGTTTTTCAATATAATATCATCAAGTTCTCATCAATTATAACATGGCATAATGTGTTCTAAACATTTCAATTCAATTTATGGATTTGTACTAGTCATGTTCAAGAATCATGCTTATTTCAATAATCTCATCTAGTTCATCAGAGTATTGTTAAGTAGTATTCAATTAAATTCAAGCACTTACATTTCAAGGATTTTCTTTCCTAAGTCTTTGTGTTGACCGAAACATAGGATATTCTTTGCAGGTGTTCATTCCATCATTTTCAATCATGAAACACAAGCTGATAACTATTCTCACATTATATATGAACTCAATTTATACCATCTTGTTTGTTTCTCTAAGGATGTTCATCATACAAAAGGGTATCCTTTATTTTACAAAGGGGTATCCTTCATTTTCTTCCTTTGGCTAAACATGTTGTCTCAATTACTTGAAGTTCATTTATGTAAATAATCACTTTCACTCCAAATATGTCCATTTTAACAAGCATTAATCATATATCAATCTTATATGTGAAACCCCAAATAAATTTATACAAAATGGGAAATAACTATTTTTTCAAATGAGCAAATTGAATATCTACCTTGACAAGAGTGGAATTGGATTTCTAGTAGTATTCAGGGAAATTATTTTTAGGTACATACCAGTGTAAATATTATGATATAAATATAAATCTACTAAATTAAATATTACACTGAGCATTTCAAATTTATATTTACCTTCGAGGAATGATATTGGGTTGAAAAATTTGAACAAAAAAATTTCTACACCTAGTTTAAAAAATAGAAACTTGAAAAATACCAGAAAATAAAATAAAAAACTAAAATAATAATAAAAATTTTATGAAAGAAAAAAAAGTAGTAACATGTAATTTAATGAAATTCAAATTCAGCAATTTCAAGTTTGGTATAAACTGGTGTTAGGACCCGAGAAATATTACTTGTGAAAAATACAAGTTTTCAAGGTAAGGATATAAAGGGAATTTTTAAAATTGTTACCTATAAATGGGCATGTTGGCCGAAACTTTGGAGAAGGTATAGGAGTGAAAATTCTCCATCTTTCTTAACTAGATAATAGGAAACAAAACATGGGAGAACATAGATTTGTGAAGTAGTTTGTGAGATTTAATGACTGTAAACACTTAAACACTTGTAATTAAGAGAGGAAATTAAGAGAAAACGGACTTTAGTGAGAGAAGATAAGGGAAGTGAGGGAAGAAGAGGAAAACTTATAGTAATTTCAATTTGGCTAGCTTTTGGAGGATAAACTAGTGATTGGAAAGATATTCTAAATTTTATTAAGTTGATTAATATGGATTTGATTGAATTGTGATTGAATTTATTGGAATTATGTCATTAGGGTTTATATATGAATTTGGGGTTTTTGTTAATTAATTGTTAGAAATGTTGAAATGAGTAGAGGGAGTAGAAATTAGTGATGGGTAAGATATTCTAAACTTATTTGAGTTGATGAATATGGATTTAATTGAATTTTGCTTATGTTTGTTAGAATTATGTGATTGGAATTTATATGTGAAATTGGGGTTTTTGTCCATTGATTGTGAGAAATGTTAAAATTAGTTGAAATGAATTTTATGGATGTAAACAAATTAAAAATAATAATAATAATAATAATAATAAAATTACAAGTTAATTAATATTTTGAAAATATATTAAGTGTGCTACAGAGTGAAGACGAGGAAATATATTAATTAGTGTATTTTGGTTATGTTTTATATATATATAATTTATGGTTTAGACTATGTTAGAAGTAAAGAAAAGAATTGGAAAAGAAAGGAAGTGAAAGAAAGCATTGAGACTGAAAATGACAAATTGGTGTAGGAAAAGATTTTAGTGATGGGTTGGTGTGTAATTTGGTTATTAAGAGTATTTATATTGCAAAAGGAATGAAAGGGAAAAACTAGAATAGAATGAAAGTACCATATAAATATATTCAAAAATAAGGAAAGGAAAATAGTGAATATGACTTTGAAAAAAAGACTTTTGGGTATATCATGAGATGAAATAAGGAAAACATTAATCGTGATATTTTTCTAGAAAATTTGAAAATGTTAATTTATCAAAATAAATTTAAAATTAAAAAACAATTCCAATTGAGTCATATTACTATGAATAATGGACTTAAATATGTTTTTAAAAGTAGGGTGTTACATTATATGTATGCCCCTCAAAAATAAATGTATGAAATTAAGTAAATAAAGAAGAACTTATTAGTGAAATACAAAAGTTTTAACTCAAAGTATGAAGATACATGTAAGTAAAAAAGAAGAAGAGAAAGGCTTAGTATACAAGGATGAAATTAGGGACTAATATAGACACGATAAAGAATAACGAGACTAAATTAAAAAGATATGAACAAGTGAAGATGAAGAGAGACCAAATGATTTGAGGGAGAAGGAGTTTTAAGAAGCGAAAAACATAGCTAAGAACAAACTAACACAACCAAAAAATTAATGTTTTTTTCTCAATTATAGGAGTGTCGAAGTAATAAATAACTCGACAAAACCGAGGTTGAACCACAGAGAGGTTAAATATATAAATTATAAATAATGATGATAATGATGATGGTGGTGAGTTAAAGAGAACTTTGAGATGTAAAATTAATGTGAAGATCAAACAATGATAAAAAACAGTTGTCAAAGTTAGTGAATCCACTAATATTATTTCAAATAAGTATAATACAAATTTTTTTTACTACTAAATTAGAAACCACACACAAAGGAGGTTCCAATTAGATGATTTATCATTAATAGCTCATTATAAATTATTAACATGATCATATTATTTATTTTATTTAAGTAACATCAAACTTTTAAATATTATCAGGAATTTATGATGCTAACTTATATTAACAACAAATCAAGTTTCTTTCATAGCACAAGTGTAGGTTATACCATATAGTTGGCTATAAAAGTGCCAAGCATTTGTTGTACTAAGTGTTAAACAATACAAATTTAGATTAACTATTTAACAAGTAATGTATTAAAAATTAATAAGATAAAAATAATAAGACATGTTAATAGTAAGGTGTTTAGGATATAATCATTGAAGTCCATATAGAGTTTATATTATACTTATTCTAACACTATTAGTGAAACCTTTTCACCTTAACATAATAAACTCAGCTAAACATAATGAAGAAGAGAAATATAAATAAAAACGAGGAGAACATGATTATATGAGTATAGTAAAGGAAATAAAAGGTATAAACTAGATATTAATGAAAGCAAAACTTAAGCATTAAAAAAATATAAAAAAAGAGAGCAATAACATGATCTTGATCTAAAAATCAAGATGCCTAAATACATGGTAAATGCCTTCTTTTATAGACCAAAATTTAGAATAATTGATTAATGGCTAATTGTTGAGTGGGTGGCTATATTTTGATTTGTTGACAATATTTATCTTCTTATTTGAATAAAATATCATTACTAACATTAAAATTTGAACCGATAGTTTTCATAAAAGTTCTGGAAAGTTATCTCAACTTTCCAACAAAATAAGAATCGGTATACTTGGACTTTTAGAACTCAAGATATGAATTAAACATTAACAGTATCTGGGCTATAGGATATATTCCAACTTATCTGTGATTACTACAATTTGAACTTAAAAACGATCTGTTTGAATCTTGAACTCTTCATGAAAGTTTTAGGCTTATGTCTTAGCTTTTCATACATATAAACTAGACCTAAATCCAAGTTCTACAACTTTACTTATGATCCAATAACCAAATGATGTTCCAATTTTGACTAAACTAACGTCTCTTTTATAAGCTTAGTCCTTTCCTTGTCTTCTCAATTTCAGTAGTTAAACTTATCAATTAATTTTTTGATTTATATGGTAAACCTACATTTAAGATGAACATTTATCATAAATTAAAAGTATCTTATATTATTATACATGCTATTAACAAACATGCTATAGTTAAGGAGTTATTGATACTTTAAGTGCAAAATAATGATATAAAACCTTGATAAAAATATATTTTTTCAATTCAAAGACACGAGAATCAAAATTATAAAGAATGCAACAAATACATATTTACTGGTCAATTGCTGAAGTGAAGCTGTTGTGCCAATCAGATTTATAGATATGATAAAGAATGCAACAAATACATCTTTACTAGTGTATATTTAATGTTAGAAGGTTACAAAATTTTAATTGAAAAGTTAGGAAAATGGAATCATAGTAGCTTTTATCATAGAATCAAGTATACCCCTAAATTCAGAGACATGAAAACCAATAAAAGCAACGATGACTGGAGAATCTTGTTTTGCCAAAGAAGCCTCGTAAAAGCATCGAGCAATGTTACCCTATAAAGTAACATGAAGCTCCTCGCCTCTAAATGAAATATAAGTATATTAAATTAATGCAAAGAGGAACTAAATATAATAAATAATTTTAAATTATTATCAACTATATATTTTCAATAATGAACTCCCTCTTGTCCTCAAGTGTTTGCCCTCAAACCAAAATCTTCTCAATCAGTTGTATTGCTTTTAGTCTACCAAGAACATCTACATAACTCATTGAATAATTATGTTAGCTACAACAGGGTAATAATGAAAAATACCTATGAGAAGTCGTGATTCTTTTTCTTTGTTAAGGACATGTGCGAAATCAGTGAAATTAAAGTAATATCGTGGAATGGAAAGTGGGAGAGAATCGAGCCAAGTGACTTTGGTATCAGACTTAAGATCAATAACAGCTTCATGGCTAACAATAGTATTCATGTATCGATTTTCAAAGGTGTAGAAGTTTTTAACCTCATAATAGTCATCCTTAGTAATGATTAAAGCAAAATGTGCAGCATCTCTAGATTTGACTAATCCTTATAATACACTACCCTTGCTAAAAATAAAAAGAAGAAATAATAATTGGTGTCAATGCATAATGGTAAGGTTAAAATATATAGAATGACGGATGAGTAGAAAAAGTAATCTTGAGCATGGTAAAATCATGACCTATGGTTTTTAGGTGACATTGATAAAATCATCTTCCTCTTTGATAGCATGCATGTATATGTTATTGTTACGAATTTGTTTTGTTAATGTAGATGACACGACGAAAAGATTGTTGTCTTCTCCCAAGTGCAGGAGTGTCGAAGTAATAAATAACCCGGCAAGACCGGGGTCGAACCACAGGGAGGTTATTTGTACAAATTATAAATAACAATAATACAACAACAATAACAATAACAACAACAACAACAACAACAATAATAATAATAATAATAATAATAATAGTAGTAGTAGTAGTAGTAGTACACTATAATAATAGTAATAACAATAATAACAAAGATGACAATAATAATAATAATAATAATAATAATAATAATAATAATAATAATAAAGAGAAGAAGATGATGATGATGATGATGAGAACTTAGAGATGAAATATTAATGTAAGGATTAAACAATAATAAGAACAAATGTCAAGGTTAGAGGTAAAGAAAGAGAAGAAGAAGATGATGATGAGAACTTGGAGATGGAAAATTAATGTAAGGATTAAACAATAATAATAACAAATGTCAAGGTTAGAGGTTCCACTAATGGTATATCAAACAAGTATAGTATAAACTCTTATTATTGAATTGGAAACCACACACAAAGGAGGTTCCAATCAGATTATATATTGTTAACATGATTACATTAGTCATCTTATTCAATTAATGCTAATACTTGTAAATCTCGTCAAGCATTCATGATTATAACTTATGTTAACAACAAATCAAGTTCCTTTCATAGCTCAAGTGTCGGTTATACCATACATTATGGGCTATGAAAGTGTCAAGCATTTGTTGTACCAAGTGTTATACAACATAAATCAAGATTAATAATTTAACAAGCAAAGTATTAAAGAGTGAACAAGATAACAAATATAAAACATGTTAGTATCAAACATTAAAGTCCATATTAAGTTTACATTATACTTATTCTTACACCATTAGTGTAACCTTTTCACCTTGACATAACTAACTTAGCTAGACATAATGAAAGAAAGCAAAATAGATAAACAAAATAAGAACATAAAAGTTAACTAAGTAAAGGAAAGGAAATGAAAGGCATAAACTTAATATTAATGAAAGCAAAGCATAAACATTACAAAAAATACAAAGAGAGAAAGGAAGAGCATGATCTTGATCTGGAAACCAAGATGCCTAAATGCATGGCAAATGCCTCCTTTTATAGGCCAAAATTGGGAACTATTGATTTGATGACTAATTGATAAGTGGGTGGCCAACTTTTGACTTGGTGACAATCCTTATCTTCTCTTGTCTGCCCAAAACGTCATTGATAACGTCAAAACTGGAGCCAGGTGCAAACATGAAAGTTGTAGGCAATTGTCTCAGCTTTCTTGTGTAAACAATTCAGCTCATTTGGACTTCTAGAACTCCAGATATGGCCAAAATACCGAACAGTGCTCGGGCTGGAAGACAGATTCGGGCTTCTTTGTTGTTGCTACAATTTGGACTTGATAATGGACTTTTTAGATCTTGGGCTCCATATGAAAGTTGTAGGCCTATGTCTTACCTTTCCATCCATATAAATTGGACCTAAATCTGAGATCTGTAGCTCCAGATATGGCCCAATTACCAAACAGTGTTCCGGTTTGGATTGCACCGACATCTCTTCTCTAAGTTTGACCATCTCTTTATCCATGCAATTTAAGTTCTTCAAGTCATCAATCAATCCTTTCATTTATGTGATAGACCTGCATTAAAAATAGACATTTACCACAAATTATAGGTATCTTATATTATTAAATACATTATTATAAAACATGCTTTGGTTAAGGAGTTATTGATACTTCAAGTGCAAAATGATGATATAAAACCATGATAAAAATGCACTTTTAAGTACTAATCAGTAGACAACAACTGTTGGTCAATCTTGTGATTAGTACTTAAAAGTGTATTTTTATCAAAGTTTTATGTCATCATTTTGCACTTGAAGTATCAATAACTCCTTAATTAAAGCACGTTTTCTAATAATATATCTAATAATATAAGATACCTTTAATTTGTGGTAAATATTCATTTCAAATGCAGGCCTATCATATAAATGATGGATTGATTGATGAATTTAAGAACTGCATTTGAAAGGACAAAGAGATGGCCAAACTTAGAAAAGAGATGTCGATGTAATCCAAACCGGAACACTGTTCAGTAATTGGGTCATATCTGGAGTTGTAGATCTCAGATTTAGGTCTACTTTATATGGATGGAGAGGTAAGAAGAGGCCTACAACTTTCATATGGAGCCCATGACTTAAAAAAGCCATTTTTAAGTCCAAATTGTAGCAACAACAAAGAAGTCCGAATCTGTCTTCCAGCACGAGCACTATTTAGTGTTTGGCCCATATCTGGAGTTCTAGAAGTCCAAATGACTTGAATGTTTCACACAAGAAAGATGAGACCATTTGATACAACTTTTATGTTTTCAAATGGCTCTAATTTTAATGTTATCAATGATGTTTTGGGCAGACAAGAGAAGATAAGGATTGTTACCAAGTCAAGAGTTGGTCACCTACTCATCAATTAGTCCTCAAATCAATAGTTCCCAATTCTGGTCTATAAAAGAAGACATTTGCCATACATTTAGGCATCTTGTTTTTCAGATCAAGATCATGCTCTTGCTTTCTCTCTTTGTATTTTTTGTAATGTTTATGCTTTGCTTTGATTAATATCAAGTTTATGCCTTTCATTTCCTTTCATTTACTTAGTTAACTTTTATCTTATTTATGTTCTTATTTTGTTTATTTATTTTTCTTTTTTTCATTATGTTTAGCTAAGTTTATTATGTCAAGGTGAAAAGGTTACATTAATGGTGTAAGAATAAATATAATGTAAACTCAATATGGACTTTAATGTTTGATACTAACATGTTTTGTATTTGTTATCTTGTTCACTCTTTAATACTTTGCTTGTTAAATGACTAATCTTGATTTATGTTATATAACACTTGGAACAACAAATGCTTGACACTTTCATAGTTCATACTGTATGGTATAACCGACACTTGAGCTATGACAGGAATTTGATTTGTTGTTAACATAAGTTAATCATGAATGCTTGACGAGATTTACAAGTATTAACATTAATCGAATAAGATGACTAATGTAATCATGTTAACAACTTTTACCTTCTTTTCATCGCTTAGAATTGGAAAATCCATACTTGCATTTAAAGGAATTTGAGGAGGTTTGTAACACATATAATGATTCAAATTATAGTATGAACACCATTAGATTAAAGCTTTTTTCTTTTTTATTAAAAGATAAAGCTAAAACATGGTTATAAAATTTGAGACCAAGATCCATTCGTGCTTGGGATGAAATGCAACAACAGTTTTTAAAGAAGTTTTTCCCATCTCATAGAACAAACTCTTTCAATAGACAAATCACCACTTTCACTCAAAAACCAGGAGAAATATTTTACCAATGTTGGGATAGGTATCGAGACTTGCTTAATACTTGCCCTCATCATGGTTTTGAAACATGGAGATTGGTTTCACATTTTTATGAAGGGTTAACACCTAGAGATAGGTAAATGGTTGAATTGATGTGTGATTGAACTTTTGAAAATAAAGACCCTGATGAAGCAATGGAGTACTTAGACTTGTTAGCTGAAAATGCTCAAAATTGGGACACCGTGGGTACTTATAAGGCACCGGGTAAAACTCAACCTCATACATCTAGTGGAGGTATGTACAATCTTAAGGAAGATCATGACCTCCAAGTGAAGTTTACATCTTTAGCTAGAAAAGTCGAGGCACTAGAATTGAAAAAGAGTGGTAAATTAAAATCTGTTGAAAGCATTGTGTGTCAAATATATGAAACAAATGAACATTCACCAATAACTGTCCAACTTGGCCTTCTTTTAAGGAATGTCTCCATGAACAAGCCCATGCTTTGAACAATTTCCAAAAGGCCACCATAATCCATACTCGCAAACATACAACCCTGGTTGGAGAAGTCACCCAAATTTTAGTTGGAAGAGTGATAATAACAATGTATAAACTTCACAACCACCATTTCAAACACACCATAATTTCTAAAATTCTCATGGATATGCACTTCCTTATGCTCCATCTCCTAGAAGAAATCTTGAGGAAATATTGCATGCACTCATTGAAAAGCAAGAGACAATCAATACTCAACTTGCTTAAAACATGACAGATTTTAAAGATACTCTTACAAAATTGGCATCTGCTCTTAATTTCCACGAGAAAGGTAAGTTTCCATCTCAACCACAACAAAATCTCAAGGGGTAATACAATGCAAATGCAAGTAGTTCCGGAAGCCAACACTTGGATCAAGTCAAATCAGTCACTACTCTTCGTAGTGGTAAGGTTATTGAAAACCCCACTCTTGAACCTTGTGAGAAAGATGATGAATCAATCTCTGAGGGTAAGGAAATGGTTGAATCTGAAAATTACAAAGAAACGATTGATTCCCCGCCAATACTTTCATTTCCTCAAGCCATGACCAAACAAAGGAAAGTCAATCACAACTCTGAAATCTTTGAAACTTTCAAACAGGTAAGAATCAATATACCTTTGTTGGATGCTATGAAACAAGTTCCTTCCTATGCTAAATTTTTGAAAGATCTATGCACTGTGAAGAGGAAACTAAATGTGAAAAAGAAAGCCTTTTTAACCGAACAAGTGTCATTCTTCAAAATAATAATGCTTTGAAATATAAAGACCCTGGTTGTCTTACAATTTCTTGCTTTATTGGAGAACATAAAATTGAAAAAGCCTTACTTGATCTTGGAGCCAGTGTGAATTTACTTTCATATTGAATTTTTCAAAGTCTTAATCTAGTTGAGTTAAAACCAACTTCTATAACTCTTTTACTTGCCGATAGATCTATAAAAGTGTCTAGAGGAATAATTGAAGATGTGTTAGTACAAGTCGATAAATTCATTTATCCTATAGATTTTATTGTCTTGGACACACAACCTATTGAAGTATGTAATTCATTTCCTGTTATTTTAGGATGTCCGTTTCTTGCAACTTCTAATGCATTGATTAATTGTAGGAATGGAGTGATGAAGCTATCATTTAGAAACATGATATTGGAGATGAATATTTTCAACATTTGCAAGCAACCTGGAGATGATAATGATTTACAACAAGTGGACTTTACTGAAAAATTAATTCATGATCAATTTCAAACCACTTTAAATGAAATTGAGATTGATGAATATGATGATTTACAAATGGTTTATTTTCAGGAAGAATCAAAGGCAAATAATTAGAGACCACAAATTGAGGAATTGCCTCCACGATTAATTAAGTTCATACTTTCAAGTGTTCAACCACCCAAACCTGATTTGAAGCCATTGTCATTTAATCTCAAATACTCATTTTTGGGAGAAAATGAAACTTTTCCAGTAATAATCTCTTCCAAACTTAATGCGCATCAAGAAAGTAAGTTATTACAAACTCTGAAAATACATAAAAATGCATTAAGATAGACCATAGCTGACATAAAAGGAATTAGTCCTTTGATTTGTACACATAGAATTTATTTAGAGGAAAATGCTAAATCCTCTAGGGAAATGCACCAAAGGCTCAATCCTAATATAAAAGAAGTAGTGAAAAATAAAGTCATTAAGCTTCTAGATAATGAAATCATTTATCCTATTTCTGATAGCAAATGGGTAAGTCCTACCCAAGTTGTACCCAAGAAGTCTGGAGTCACTGTGATAACAAATGAGAACAATGAGTTAATTCCCACTAGGATTGTTACTAGTTGGCGCATGTGCATTGACTATAGAAAACTTAATTCAATGACTCAATGACTAGAAAAGATCATTTTCCTTTATCTTTCATGGATCAAATCCTAGAAAGAGTTGCAGGTCATGAATTTTATTGTTTCCTAGATGGCTATTCTGGATACAACTAAATTGAAATTGCATTGGAAGATCAAGAGAAGATTACTTTGACATGTCCATTTGGTGCTTTTGCATATCAAAGGATGCCTTTTAGATTATGTAATGCACCAACCACGTTTTAAAGATGCATGCTTAGTATATTTAGTGATATGGTTGAACATTTTCTTGGGATTTTTATGGATGATTTTTCTATTTTTGGCGATTTATTTGATGATTGTTTGACTAACTTAGAAATAGTTTTGAGCAGGTGTGAAGAGAATAATCTTGTACTGAATTGGGAAAAATGTCACTTTATGGTAACAGACGGCATTGTACATTGTTTCATCAAAAGGAATTGAGGTTGACAAATCTAAAATCGAGTTAATTGTAAATTTGCCAACACCAAAATCTATTAAAGATATTAGATCATTCCTAGGACATACTGGTTTTTATAGAAGGTTCATCAAAGATTTTAGCGTAATATTTAAGCCTTTAAGTAACCTTCTAACAAAGGATAATATTTTTGAATGGACTGAACATTGTGAAGAAGCCTTTATTAAACTTAAAAACTTGCTTACTTGTGCTCCTGTTATTCAACCTCATGATTGGTCATTACCTTTGAAATAATATGTGACGCTAGTGATTATGCCGTATGTGCTGTTTTGGGACAAAGAAAAGATAAGAAACCTTATGTGATTTACTATGCAAGTAAAACTTTAAATAGTGCTCAAATGAATTATACCACCACTGAAAAAGAATTACTTGCAGTAGTATTTGCATGTGAAAAACTCAGGTCTTATCTTGTTGGCTCACCTGTTGTTGTTTTTAGTGATCATGCAACATTAAAATATCTTCTTTCTAAGAAAGATTATAAGGCTAGATAGGCACCTTGGTTTCCAGATCAAGATCATGCTCTTGCTTTCTCTCTTTGTATTCTTTGTAATGTTTATGCTTTGCTATCATTAATATCAAGTTTATGCCTTTCATTTCCTTTCATTTACTTAGTTAACTTTTATCTTATTTATGTTCTTATTTTCTTTATTTACTTTTCTTTGTTTCATTATGTGTAGTTAAGTTCATTATGTCAAGGTGAAAAGGTTACACTAATGGTGTAAGAATAAGTATAGTGTAAACTTAATATGGACTTTAATGTTTGATACTAACATGTTTTGTACTTGTTATCTTGTTCACTCTTTAATACTTTGCTTGTTAAATGACTAATCTTGATTTATGTTGTATAACACTTGGTACAACAAATGCTTGACACTTTTAGTCGTGTCATACGACATACTTAACCTTGGATTAAAAGGGAGAAAATATATTTTTTAATGTTCTACTAATGAATAACCGTTACTTTGCATATAAAAAAGCAAGCAAAAACTGAACAAATAAGTGAATAGCTAAACATGAGATTAAAATATAAAGACAATAGTAGACCCAAATGGACTTTGAATCCTTAAATATAAAGAAAATATGGTAGAAAAGTGTCATCATAAAAGCATAAATCCCATGTAATTTGCTGAAATGTTATTCATACCATTAATACATGTATGGTAGAGGCGAAATTAGTATAAAAAATAAATCAAAGGTTAGAAACAACAAAAATCAAGAATTAGCCTAATAGATCTTTCATACTGTTTTTTAAAACGATTTGTATGGCTACCTATTAGGGAAAAGAGAAAAGAAAAAAGAGAAGCAACCTTTGCTCATTAGCTAGTCTTTCAGACTAATTTTTTCAATGATTTGTCGAGCCATCCAATGCAAGCACACAAAAAAAAACCTTTACTAATTAAGTTTTGTTTTGACAATATAAACACTGTCTTTATACATCAAAAAGGAAAAAAACTAAGAGAAATCAAATTCTCTTATTGGCTTGGAAAGAAAAGAGAATGAACCTTAAAGGTATGAAAAAAGTAAACATACTAGAATTAGCTGAAGGAACAATTGCATCCTAGAATTAAACTTATCAAACTAACTTTTCATTAATGTATTCTTTCATCAAAAACCTGTAAGGAAATCAGAGAAAAGAGATGGCATGCAATCTTATAATGAAATAATGAGTGTTTACTATCAATGATGGTCCATTTATAGACCAATTAGAGAAAGAGAGCTAAACTTTAAGGCAAACTAAAAGATGAGCATCAACAATGAAAGTCCGTGACGTGCACTGAGAGGGAAGAAATTGTAGAGCATGATGATAGCCAGAAAAGCAACTAAAACACCCTATTGTCAAGCAAAAAGTACTTACATGAAGCAGCAAAAGTAAGTAACAAAACTGTTGATCCAAGGCAAAAAAAAAAAATAGCAGACAAAGCGAAAGACTACACTGAAAAAACATGCAAAGACCTTATGAAAACAAAAAAGCATGACAAATTATGGCTAGTATGCACTAAAAAAGAGTAAAAACTTAAATATATAATAGTTCAAAGCAATTGAATTTCAATTTATTTTGATGCTGCAAGAAGATTCATAGATGTTTAAGCTTGTGATTAGAAAATCTTAACATAAAAAAGATACAACAATGAATAAAAAGATTATCTTTTAGAAATAATTGAATGATATGTTTGTAAATAATGTTTTTTATGAAACATGATCGTTTTCCTTTATGATCGAAGGAAATGATTTCAAGCCCATTCTTTGATGTAGCTCTTGATAAAGCAACATATAATTGTCCATGGCTTTTATTAATAGTTATGGCATTGTAAGGCTTAACAGGAAACTATCTTCGTTTGATTATGAAGGGGCTTTTTTTATCATTAACTAGAAAGACAATTCATGGAATAAACACTTGATCTCCAATGTTTGAATCAGTAATAATTTGGGCTTCAATAATTCTCTCAACAAGCTGTGTAACAATAAGCCTTGTCCTATTACATAAACCAGCAGAAGGACTAAGGTTCTGAAGTAACATAATTGGTGTGCCAATTTTCAAAGAAATATTGTGCAAGGGCACACCATTAAAGTCAAATTGGTTGATAAATTCAATTGGATACAATAATCTATGTTGTCAATGTCACCAGAAGTTGTTTCAATAGAATCATAACTAAGAAAGTTGTATTTATGACCAGGTATAATATCAAGGATAAAAATATTGTGCAAGGGCACACCATTAAAGTCAAAATAAAAATATTAACATTTTAAAATTTTATTTCAACCTAGACACCTTATCTCAAGTAGTTAATGTCACAAATTAACAAATTGTGTCATTCCATCTTATTCCCCCTTTACTTCTTTAATAAGCCAACCATAACTTGAGTTCCTTCTTTAGCATTGATTAGTACTTAAAAGTGCATTATCATTAAGGATTTATGTCATCATATTGCACCTAAAGTATCATTAAATTCCCTAACAAAAGCATGTTTTATATTAGCAAGTATAAAAATATAATATACCTTTAATTAGTGGTAAATGTTCATCCTAAATGCAGGTCTATCATATAAATAAAAGGATTGATTGATGAGTTTAAGGATTGAAATTGAAAGGATAAAAAGAAGGCCAAACTTAGTAAAGTGTTGCTGGTGCATTCCAAACTCGAACACCGTTCAGTAATTTGATCATATCTGGAGTTGTAGATATCAGATTTAGGTCCATTTTATATCGATGGAAAGGTAAGACATAGACCTACAACTTTCATATGAAGTCAAAGACTCAGTTCTGCCGTTTTCAAGCCCAAATCTTAGCAACAACGAAGATGTCGGAAGTTGTCCTGCAGCTCAAGCACTAGTCGGTTTTTGGCTCATATCTTGAGTTCTAGAAGTCCAAATGAGCTCTGGTTTTTTTTTTTATGGAAAGCTGAGATAATTGCCCACAGCTTCCACAATTCAGTTGGCTATAATTCTGATGTGAGCAATGACGTTTTGGCCAGCCAACAATATCAAAAATCAGCCCACAATATCAAAAAAACAGCAGCCATTAATGTCAAAAACCAGCCACCAAATCAATGGATGCCCACCAATTCTTCAATCAATCAATAGTTCTGAAACTTAGCTTATAAAAGGAGGCATTGTCCATGTATTTAGTCATATTAATTTTCAGATCAAAGTTATCTTCTTGCTTTCTCTCTACATCTTTGTAATGTTCAAGTTTTCTTTCATGCTATAGTAATCTCTTGTTTATGCTCTTTCATTTCCTTTCCTATTCTTAGTTAGCTTATATTATGTTTATGTTCTTATATTGCTTATTTATGTTTTTCTCCTTCTTAATGTTTAGCTAAGTTAATTATGTCAAGGTGAAAAGGTTTCTCTAATGGTGTTAGAATAGGTATAATATAAACTCAACATGGGCTTTAAATGTTTATATCCAAGAAATATTGTTATTAACATGTTTTATCTTTTTATCTTACTAATTCTTAATACCTTGCTTATTAAATGGTTAATTTAGATTTGTGTTGTATAATATTTGGTACATCAAATGCTTGATCCTTCATAGTTTTCGGTCGACATCGTTATTATGATAGGAACTTGATTTGTTGTTAACATAAACTAGCAACATGAATGCTTGATGATATTTATAAGTATGATATTACTTAGATAAGATAATTAATATGATCATGTTAGTAATTTATAATGAGCTAATAATGAGAAATCATCCGATTAGAACCTCCTTTGTGTGTGGTTTCTAGTTGAGTAATAAAAAGAGTTTATATTATATTTATTTGAAATACCATTAGTGAATCCTATAACCTTGACATATGTTTTGTTATTGTTTAATCCTTACATCAATATCACATCCCAAAACTTTCTTCAACTCCTTTTCTGTTATTATTCTCTTCAAATCTTTTTCTTTATTTGTAATTTATATAATTCACCTCCCTGTGGTTCGACCCCGGTCTTGTCGGGTTATTTTACTTTGACACTCCTACACTTGGGATAAGACATCAACTCTTTGATCGTGTCAAGCATGCACCAATTTCTTTTGGTTACTAGTGTTGTTTTCAACCTGCTATGGAAAAAAGAAGTCATTATTTCTCTTTCCTAATGTATTTCTACTACCTCTTAAATAAGGGAATGTCATGTTTGAATGTTGTGTTCTCTTATCCTAGTGCCTTTATGTTTCCTAGTTGGTTTTCTCATGTTTTTCTTAAGTAATTACTAAGCCAATTCCTTTTTTATGGGGTTTTACAAGAAGAGCAAAAAATCAAACCAACCCTAATACTAAAAAACCTGAATTAAAATAGAGAGAGAGAACTTGGTTTCAAAGAACCAAACCAATTCACTTCAAACCAAAGAGTTGTAGATGGTATAAAAAAGAATAAAAAGGAGAAAATTAAAAAGAAAGGAAAGAAATACTAGTATCATTTTATATAACTATATCGTTGCCATTTTATATAGGTAAGTGTTTGTAAGAAATATTTAAGAAAAATAATAAAACAGTGATGTGCATCATGGGAATTATAATCTATCTTGTAAAGTTGAACTTACTCTGCAAGAGAATTCAGATGGTACAATGACAAGAGCAAGAGTGAAACAACTGCAAAGAGCCTTGCCGAGTAAAATTGAAATGATTGAAGCTGCTTTGAAGTTAAAAGCTAGCAATCTATTCATAATCGATTCAAAGGTTTTTATTTGCCAATAATTGAAACTTGGACATGGTAAAAGCTCTTAATGATTTTTTTGATGTTGGGCTACTTGAGTTTTGATTGATAATGCAAATAAGTGAAGGAATTGATGTTATTTACGGTCAGAATAGTAAATGAATTTGAGCTTGAATTTGTCATCCATTGTATGTGAAAACAAGAATAATTTAGGTAGATTTCAAGGTTAGAACGTGATCATTTTAGATTGTTCAACTATGATTGTGACATGACTAAAAGATTAATGTCTTCTCCCAAATGCAGGAGTGTCGAAGTAATAAATAACCCGGCAAAACTGTGGTCGAACAATAGGGAGGTTAATTGTACAAATTATAAATAACAATTATAAACAACAACAACAACAATAATAGTAATAACAATAATAATAATAATAATAATAATA
>NW_011501438.1:0-14816 GCF_000495115.2 Populus euphratica | reverse complement strand
AATAATAATAATAACAATAATAATAATAATAATAATAATAATAATAATAATAATAATAATAATAATAATAATACTAGTAGTAGTAGTAGTAGTAATAATAATACTAATAGTAATAATAATAACAATAATAATAATAATAAAGAAAAAGAAGGAGAAGAAGAAGATGATAATGAGTACTTTGAGATGTTATATTAATGAAAGGATTAAACAATGATAATAACAAATGTCAAGGTTAGAGGATCCACTAATGGTATGTCAAACAAGTATAGTATAAACTCTTATTATTCAATTGGAAACCATACACAAAGGAGGTTCCAATTTGATTATAGATTGTTAACATGATTACATTAGTCATTTTATTCAATTAATGCTAATACTTGTAAATCTTGTCAAGCATTCATGATTATAACTTATGATAACAACAAATCAAGTTCCTTTCATAGCTCAGGTGTCGGTTATACCATACAGTATGGGCTATGAAAGTGCCAAGCATTTGTTGTACCAAGTGTTATACAACATAAATCAAGATTAGTCATTTAACAAGCAAAGTATTAAAGAGCGAATAAGATAACAAATACAAAACCTGTTAGTATCAAACATTAAAGTCCATATTGCGTTTACACTATACTTATTCTTACACCATTAGTATAACCTTTTCACCTTGACATAATTAACTTAGCTAGACATAATGAAAGAAAGAAAAATAAATAAACAAAATAAGATAAGAGTTAACTAAGTAAAGGAAAGGAAATGAAAAGCATAAACTTGATATTAATGAAAGTAAAGCATAAACATTACAAAAAATACAAAAAGAGAAAGCAAGAGTATGATCTTGACCTGGAAACCAAGATGCCTAAATGCATGGCAAATGCCTCCTTTTATAGGCCAAAATTAGGAACTATTGATTTGATAACTAATTGATGAGTGGGTGGCCAACTCTTGACTTGGTGACAATCCTTATCTTCTCTTGTCTGCCCAAAACGTCATTGATAACATCAAAATTGGAGCCACTTGAAACATGAAAATTGTAGGCAATTGTCTCAACTTTCTTGTGTAAAAAATTCATCTCATTTGGACTTCTAGAACTCCAGATATGGCCACAATACTGAACAGTGCTCGGGCTGGAAGACAGATTCAGACTTCTTTGTTGTTGCAATACTTTGGACTTGAAAATGGCCTTTTTAGATCTTGGGCTCCATATGAAAGTTGTAGGCCTATGTCTCAACTTTCCATCCATATAAAGTAGACCTAAATCTGAGATCTATAACTCCAAATATGACCTAATTATCGAACAGTGTTCTAGTTTGGATTGCACCGACATCTCTTTTCTAAGTTTGGCCATCTCTTTATCCTTTCAAATGCAGTTCTTAAATTCATCAATCAATCCTTTCATTTATGTGATAAGCCTGCATTTAAAATGAACATTTACCACAGATTAAAGGTATCTTATATTATTAGATATATTATTATAAAACATGCTTTAGTTAAGGAGTTATTGATACTTCAAGTGCAAAATGATTGTATAAAACCTTGATAAAAATGCACTTTTAAGTATTGATCAGATTGCATTGGACTTTTGTGCAAGAAGTTATAGTCATTTTAAATTTGATTTGTTTCTGTTTCAAAATGGTCAAAAAACATATGCTAGTTAAAATTGTCTAATTACTTTATCAAAGTCTAGTTTTTAAACTTGACTTTTATCATGTTGAATTTTCTTAACTTTGAAGGGATGTTCCAATTATAAATATAGTATCATAATATGTAAGAAACATTTTTTGCCAAAATGATTTTTTTGAAAACTCCTACCTAACTTATCACTCTTTAATCATAAAGAGTGTAGTGTCAAAATCCATATTGATCTTTGTGGCTTCTAGATCGACTTATCAAAATATCTCATTCTAGTCTATCATTCATCTTATTTGCTTTAAAATCACTATAATCTAGCCTAATCATCAAAGAAAAAGAACATAACTAGACCTATCCTTCATCTATTTTCGTTAGATTTCCTTGGCGTGAATTTTTGAATCATTCATGGCACATCAAATAGTATTGCTAAATTTTATTATGTCAATATATATTTAGGATTCAATGAAATCCATATATGTATGCTTGATTTCATTGAGTGTTTAATTTTTTGCATGCTAATTTTTTTTTTTAATTTTAAGAGCATTTTCATTAATATAAATATATAAAGTATGCATATTTTGTTTTTGTTAACTATATTATGTTTGTGTGTTTTTATACTTTTTTTTATTGTTTATGAATATAAAAATGTCATTTCTTATTATTGTTTTTAATAATATATGACCTTAAAGAAAACCTAACAAACATGAGCAATATCTTTCATGACATGATAAACAGAGTGGATCAAATATGGGTTTAATGCTCTCTTTTTTCTTAACATTTTTAACAAAGTATCTTTTTAAGGATTAACATTATTTTTTTGACATGTTTTCTTTTTTAAATGAATACGATGTTAAAATTTTAAAATCAAATATGAGTTTAACATCCATTTTAATAATTTTGATGGAGTACCTTTTTAGAGATTCACTTTATTTTTTTTAAAATCTCTCTCTTTTTTAAAAGGGATTGATGTCAAAATTCTAAAATCAAATTCAGGTTAAACGCCTACTTTTAACAATTTTGATGAAGTCTCTTTTTAGAGATTAATGTTAATTTTTTACAAGTCATCTCTTTAAAAAGGAATCAATATCATTTTTCAACAAGTTTTTATTTTTTAGGACCAATTTCATTTTTTGACAAGCCTTCTAGTTTTAGGGAATAATGTATTTTTTGACAAATCATCTATTTTTAAGGATCGATGATAATATTCAAAATAAATTATAAATAAACTCAGAATATTAGAGCTTTATGTTCAATTCTCCATGTATGATGTATAATGCCATTGATGAAGTTGTAAAAATCTTCACACGAAAAATAGACCTTCCATGGATGGCATCTTAGGCTGGTTAATGAACTTGACTAGTGGTTATAAAATTTGCAAGAAAAAATTATTTTTTATAAGGAATAGAAAATTCTCTAATGCTTAATACAATAGATGTATGAAGAGGAAGAAAATATATAGAAAAAGAAAGAGATAATAAAGGATAGGGAATGTGTATCTATATTTGGTTGCCTAAAGATTATCAACCTTGGCTTTCAATGTTGTTGCTTTAGTTGGCTTTCAATGTATTAAGGGTAGCTTTTACGGTCGCGAATGCCTTCTATATCTAGAATGATCCTATCTTGCATGCCTCATTGTACTCTTTCTTACTTGCCTAGTAATTAGGGTAAGGCTATAGAATTTCTTTATGAAGAAGGTAATACTATTACTACTGAAGAAATTGACATTCAACCTTCACTTATTCATGTCAAAAAAAAATAATAATAACAAAATTTAAGTTGAGGGAAACATCTAAATACATGTCTTAATTTTTTTCAATAATCAATATTTGTTTTGAAGTCCAATTAAATTAATTGAGAGATTCATTTTAGAGAAAAAAAATGAAATTAAAGGCAAACTAAGGAAGTTTTGCAAGTCAATAATGAAGGATATGAAAATGTTTGGGTTTATATTTCATTTAATTAGAGATTTAATTGAAGAGAAAAATAATTTTTTAGACTCAATTTGATTGAAATTGCATCAATTGAAGAGTTAAGGATGACAGTGTAAAAGGTGTCAATATTGAGAGACTGACTTGAGTTCAATCAAGATAAAATTAAAAAAAATAATTTTTAAGGTCAAATTGATAAAAATTACATACATTAAAAGTCAATGGACTGAATAGAAAATGACACTAATGTGCAAGGACTAATTTGGTTTCAATTAAGGATCAAATCGAAGAAGAAACCATGATTAAGAATGAATTTGACTTAGAAAGTGTATGGAAAAGTAGTTGAAATTGCGTTCCCTCAATTTCAATTTTTTTAGTTAAAAATTATTTTTTTATGTTTTTGGATTATTTTAATATGATAATTTTAAAAATAATTTTTTTTAAAAAAATATTATTTTAATATATTTCTAAGTAAAAAGCACTTTAAGCTTCAACCATTAGCATAACCTAAACAGACCTTTAAATTGAAATAATAAGGAGTAGAAGGACTAGATTGAAAGTTGAGAAAAAAATCTTAAATGAAATAGTGTGTTTTCGCGTAAATGACATCGCCGTTTTATGCGTCACTGGTTTCCTCTCCCCCCGGAGTCCTCAACCATTTGTTCTTTGTTTTATATGGAAATTATTGAGAAATGAACCTACCCAGCTGCTGCTGTACTACATTCATACATCAGTTTTATATTAATACTTGCTCCATTATTCACGTGCAAAAGGAAGAAAACTGGTGCCGCTAACTCAAGCATTATTGAGCAAATCATTCAACAATGGTGGGTGTTCAAGATTGCTCTAAGAGGATCAAAAATAGATTTGTTCCACTTAGAAAGGTTTTGGAACCTTCACTATGACAAATTAAATGAGTTTTGTTTTTTCATGATTTCACTTAATTTCGAAAATGTATTAAGACTATACTCTCATCCCATTTCTTGTAAAGTTTGAATAGAAAATTGAAAATACTGATACTTTTCTTGTAAAGAATATCTTTCAATATTTTATACTTCGTAGAGGATATGAGTTTTTCTCCAGATAGGGTTGAAAAAAATTGAGAAAAAGAGGAAGAATTCGCTGTTAATTAGAAGCAAATTAGAAGCTATGATCATGGCGCCATGTCTTCGTCCTTTGTTGGAACCCAAATAAGAGTATCACTAGCTAGAAAGTGAAAACACAGCCAGTCCTGGTTTAATTTTGAGAACTTCAAAGGCCATATGCTCCGAACTCCAAGCTGATGTATGTTCAGGTGGCATCCGCTTCCACTTTGTTACTGAAAAAAATCAAAGCATCGTTCGCATATTACTCTAGCAATGTTTACTAAAAAAATGTGGTTTCTTTTACGAGCATGATGCCCAACCAAAAAAAAAAAAAAAACCAGCAAACAACGCGTCCATATTTAGCCACCCTTACATGATCATGATATAAGAGATCAATAAGTTCTATAGGAGTGATGCAGAGGATTTTCAGAGAAAAATAATCATCTGTTTTTGTAGTTATTTTTATTTCTATTTAGTTTCAAAAAAACATTTTTTTTCTTTATGATATTTCTTCTTTAGTTTAGGAATTATTTTTTTTAATTTTTTTTCTTATTAAATTTAATCCTAAGATCAGTATAAATAGTGTTGTTTATCTTGTATTTCAATAAATTATTTGAAAAATATTTAATAATAAAATTTTAAATTATAACTTTTGTCTAGTGACCCAATTCACCAAAATTTTGTTGTTTGTCCTTGTTATATTTCTATTCTTGTTTTTATCGACATTAATTGATATCAAAACTCAAAACTCAACAATACTTAATGGTTAATTGCTTTGTGTTGTTGGATATTCATGCTAAAAAAATATCACATAACATAAGATGATGTAGAGAGGGATGAGAAAATTTACTTTCAAAAAACAACGTTTGAAAACTGGAGATAGAAAATAAATATAGAAAGATTGCAAAATTAACTCACTAATTCATGGTGATGAGAAGCCTAAGAGGTTGTGACGAGAGAAATCATGAATCTATGGTCAATTTTAAGAATTTTGTCCAAGGTGAGAGCAGAGGAGGTAACCATTATGATAGCAAAAGAAACCTTTTTTTTTTTATGGCATGGAGGCATTTGCCATAAAAATTTATATTCAATCCATTTTTACATCTTAAAACACCATGAAAACTTACATAAATAACCTCATACCCCCAAAGCACCTAAATATCATTTAAATCAACCAAAATTAAATTCAGATCTACTCTTTTTTTCCATGTTTAGAGAGAAAAACAACATCTATTGAACATTTCTAAAAAAGAGAAACTCATTCACACAAATATCTTGCTTTTTGGTAGTTAGATTATGGCCAAAAGGACAAGCATTGTTTTCTAGTGAATTTCTCTCTATTTTCTTAGACATAGAAATGAAAATTGAATAAAATAAATTTTTGGATTAAAATAAAAAATTTAGAAACTCTAAAATTAGCCTTGCATTTTCGTCTTGTTTTACATTGTTGTCTTTTTACTTTTATTTTTATTCTCCTACTGCAATTTAAAACTTATCTAATAGAATTAACCCATAAAAAGATTAAACCAAAAAAGAAAAAAAGTTAAAAAAAAACAATGAAACAAAAACCAAATAAAAAAAGGAAAGATGCTTCATTGTTTGTATAATGTGCTCAGTTTTAGATGTCTTTATAGGCTTTTGGTATCACAACAATGGTGATTTTTATATCTTTCATTATTATATTCTGTATATATTTTTTTTATTCGTTTTAAAAGTTACTGCTATGTTTATGCTTATAAAAAAAAAGAAAAAAAAAGAACCACAAGAAACCCCATAAATCCATACTTTTTTAGTATATATTGTATAATAATTAGCACAAAAGATATCCCAAAAATATCCTAAGCCAGCAATGAAAAAACAAAACCCTTACAATGCATGCACACCCATGATGTTATGATTCTCCACGTGTACGATCTCATAAAGTAATGTTTGCTAAGCAATATAATAAATGTTGAGGAGAATATGAGTATCTCTTAGTTAAATTGCGACAATTTCTTGTGTAACAATTAAGAAACAGATACATCCATCATACCGAGCATAGGAGATAGTATTTGAAATGATAGGCAGCTTGAAACCTTTTGTATTCATTCTTGCTTTAATTTTCTTTAGTAGTCAACCAGGATGCAGGGTACAAAATTAATATAAACTACTGTGGTAATGGAATAACAAAATACTAGGATCATTATGGCCCCAAGCAACTTGCTTGGTGGGGCAAATTAACAAACAAGGACTTATGAATTTTGATGTTGTTGTTTATTGTAGCTAGCAATTATCTTGTTATAATTCTACCTTTTGAGCATGTAGGTATTTACGGGAAGAATATGCGACAGCTGCCTATGGAGACCACCTTTCTCTTGATTGTTTAGCCAGCCATATTCGGGAAAAAAAGACAAATTCAAAAAGAACTCATTTGATTTGTATTTCTTTTTGTTGGTATGTAACTTAGTTGTTGAACATATATATATATATATATATATATAAGTAGGAATGTTGGTCTGAATTTTTGTATTATTTTAATTTCAACTCATTTTCATAGCATAGAGATTTTTGAGATCCCAGATTTTCATTAATTTCTTTTGCAATCAAAGTAAATCTTACATAATAGTAAAAAGAAAAGTACATTTTAGATTTTCTTTTAATGGCAATCAAAAAATATTATGGATTAAAGCTATCCATTAAAACATCTTAGATATCTTAGATTCAATATTCGTAATGAAGAGTAATTGTAGTCCGTAAATTGACCCTCAATATTCATAATGGAGAGCAATTATAGTCCTTAAATTGGCCCAATACCAAATGAAATGAGTATGTTCTTTTTATGATTTCTTTTAATTATAAAAATCTAAGATTCAATTCTGATCTCATTTCTTGTAAGTTTAAATGTAAATTGAGAATAGTGTGCTAAGAAAAAATAAAAAGACAAAGGTGTTCGATAAAAAAGATCAAATTTCTTTATTGAAGGAGATGTGAATACACAACAATACTTTTACAGTGCTTGAGTAGCTAGTATTTAATATAACAATAAGATATCAATTTCAATAAACTCTGTGTGAATAAAATCTCTATGATGTGATCTGCTACTTTTAATAATTTAAATATTAATTAATGTGATTTGAGCTCATTTGTTTCCAAGTACTTATCCTCTTTTATAACAAAAATTTCCTTATTATCATGAATCACCATGTTAAAGTGAGTTTCATGTCACTAGGACTCCTTTATCTGTCAACTTCTCTTCACTAACATAGACTGATTTGTGAGAGAGTTCATCCTTGTCATTCTAATTGTTTCGATCTCCTTATCACTCCAATTACTCTTGCAAATCATGTTAGGTTATCGAGTTATTCTAATGTTAACACCCTCCCTCAAATTATATCAGGGCTTGAAGCAAAGTTTGCCTTTAAAATAGCTCAGTAAAACCTTTAACATTGTTTTGGTGAAGATGTCGGCTACTTGATTATTAATGGAGATGTGTTAAGTGATGAGAAGTTCAAGTGCAATTGACACAACCAAAAGATTGATGTCTTCTTCCAAGTATAGGAGTGTCGAAGTAATAAATAACCAAGCAAAACCGGGTTCGAACCACAGGGAGGTTAATTGTATAAATTATAGATAACAATAATACAACAACAACAACAATAATAACAACAATAGTAACTATAATAACAATAATAATAATAGTAGTCATAGTCGTAGTAGTAGTAGTAATAGTAGTAATAAAGAAGAAGAACAAGTGATGAGAACTTTGAAATGAAAAATTAACGTAAAGATTAAACAATAATAACAACAAATATCAATGTTAGAGGATCCACTAATGGTATGCCAAATAAGTATAATATAAACTCTTATTATTCAATTGGAAACCACACACAAAGGAGGTTCCAATCAAATTATAAATTGTTAGCATGATTACATTAGTTATCTTATTCGATTAATGCTGATACTTGTAAATGTTGTCAGGTATTCATGATTATAACTTGTATTAACAACAAGTTAAGTTCCTTTCCTAGCACAAATATCGGTTATACCATACGGTTTGTGCAATGAAAGTGCCAAGTATTTGTTGTACTAAGTGTTATACGGTATACATTTAGATTAACCATTTAACAAGCAAAGTATTAAAAATGAACAAGATAACAAATACAAAACATGTTAGTATCAAACATTAAGGTCCATGTTAAGTTTACACTATACTTATTTTTACACCATTAGTATAACATTTTCACCTTGACATAATAAACTTAACTAAACATAATAAAATAAATAAAAATAAATAAATAAAATAAAACATAAATAAAATAAAAGTTAATTAAGTAAATGAAAGGAAATGAAAGACATAGACTTGATATTAGTGAAAGCAAAACATAAGCAATACAAAGATACAAAGAGAGAAAGCAAGAGCATGATCTTGATCTGGAAACCAAGAAGTTTAAATACATGGCAAATACCTCCTATTATAGGCTAAAATTACGAATTATTGATTTGATGACTAATTGATGATTGGGTGGCCAACTCTTAACTTGGTGACAATTCTTCTCTTATATGCCCAAAACGTTATTAATAACGTCAGAATTGAACCACTTGAAAACATGAAAGTTCTAGTAAATTGTCTCAGCTTTCCAAAAAAACAAATTGAGGTCATTTGGACTTTTAGAACTCCAGATATAGGCCAAACACTAAATAGTGTTAGGACTGAGGACAGATTCGGACTTCTTTATTGTTGCTACAATTTGGATTTGAAAATGACCTTTTTAAATCTTGGGCTCCTTGAAAATTATAGGCCTATATCTTACCTTTCCATCCATATAAATTATACCTAAATCAGAGATCTACGGCTCTAGATATGACCCAATTACCAAATAGTGTTATGGTTTGGACTGTACTAGCATCTCTTTTCTAAGTTTGGTCATCTCTTTATCCTTTTAGTTTCAGTTTTTAAACTCATCAATCAATCCTTTCATTTATGTAATAGGCCTGCATTTAAAATGAACATTTACCAAAAATTAAAGGTATTTTATATTATTAGATATGTTATTATAAAACATGTTTTAGTTAAGGAGTTATTGATACTTCAAGTGCAAAATGATAATATAAAACCTTGATAAAAATACACTTTTAAGTACTAATTAGCAACTCATTCATGCATAAAATGATAATCCAACTCATTGTTTATGTTGCGAGTATGAAATGCTAGATTAACTATCATATCATACATAAAACACTGAGAGATTATCACAGTAGAGGATTGGTAGAGAAGACAGTGCAATATGAAGATCTTTTAAAATAATGATCATAGTAAATTTTGTTGTTGTATTGGCCATGACTTGGTATTATGATCCAATGGTTAATAAAAAGGTTATATGTTATCTCTTTGCATATCCCGAGATGAGGTTTCTTTCAAGAAATGTGTAGTATCCAGCGGTGCAGCATCTTATGGTAGAGTAGTCTTTCTAATTTGCATATAAGAAAGAACAAGGATCAAGTGTAGCATGGCAAGTAAAATATAAGTTAATATCAGTGGTTCCTTTCACACATCTTTAAATGTGATGAACTGTTTTTAAATATATAACAGTCGAAGCGTGCATGAATGAGAGACAAAGTTAACGTTGTATGAAAGATCAGGTCATGTGAGTGTTAGGTACTGTAAGGCACCAACAAGTCCATGAAAAGAGTGTAGATCTTGTAATAACTGTCATTTGTTGTGATCCTTGTCTTAGCTTAAAATGGTGTGCTCATAGGTTTACATTCCACCATATGAGCTTGTTCAAGAATGGTAACAACATAGTGTGATGGGGAAAGATGGAGACCTTTAGATTTGCAAGTGACCCAGGAAAATGATGAACTGGTCTTGGATATTTCATTGCAAATTTTGAACATAAAAGGTGAATAAAGTTTTTAACTAGAATAATAGAAGACCCAGTGAAAATTATATCATCAACAAAAAAAAAAAAAGAATTAGTGTATTATAATTAGAATGAAAGTTAATTAGAGATAGTTCTGTAGGGCTGCAAAAGAAATTATGTTTAAGAAGGAATTTGCCAAACCAATCAAACCAAGCATGATGTGCTTGTTTGAGACCATAAAAGGCCATTTGGAGCTTACAAACATGTGATGGATATTGAAGATCTGCCATTCTCGAAGGTTCTATGTCTTTTGAAATTAAACAATGTAAGAAGGTTTTTTTACATCAAGATGATGTAATGAACATTTCTGAACTAAGTTTATCGTTATAACCATGCAAATATTTCTTGATTTGATAACTGTAGAGAAGGTCTTGATGTAATTAAATCTATCAACTTGATGAAATACCCTTTTGGTACCACTCGAGCTTTAAGATAATCTAGTAAGCCATTGAGTCTGATTTTTATTTGAGAACCCATATAAAGCTAATGACATGCATGGTAGTTATGCAAGGAACAAGCTCCTAGGTTTGATTTTTTTTTTTTAGAGTCTCAAGTTCCTCTCCCACCTTTCAGTTAAGGTGAGTTAAGACAAACCAGATATTTTAAGGTTCATATGGAGTTGTTACTGATGATTTGAGGGATCTTAAAACATATTTTGGATTAAACTTACCAATACCTCTTTATGATCTAGTAAACATGGCATATGGTGGAAGAGGTGAATATGGAGAATGAAAAAGTTGTGCATGATTCTAGTGAAATGAAATCAGACTGTGAAAAAGATGGGTATTGCTCTTGCATTTTAAGCTCAATTTCAAGTGGTGTTAGATGCAACTCAATCATGGGTTTAATTCTATCAAACTATCAAATGTCAATTTTGTCATATTGTTGATTTATGCGAGACTCATTTCCAAGTTCTACTAGTTGTAGTTCAATTATAATTTTAGACCTAACATGTTAACCTTCAATTTTATTTGGAGTATTAATAGTAGCACAACCTACAACATCATGTGAATTAAGATGAAGTGTTGGAATGGCCTGTAAGGACCTAAAACATGGTGGAGTGGGTGTTTTGGGCTATATGTTCCCAACAAAATTAGAATTAGTATGAAACAACCATGAATCAAATATGTTAACAGCATGTGGTGTAGGATACTTAGTGTTACAATTCTGATATTTTTTTTAAGGGAAAGAATGTCTCATAAAAAACTACATAATGATAAATAAATATTCTTTTACTAGATGGATGAAAATATTTGTATCCTTTATGTTTATCATTGAATATTACAAAGATGTAAATAACTATTTTTGAATCAAATTTGTGTTGTTTTGTATACCAGGTACAAAGAAAGCATTTAGATTCAAAGAAAAGAATAATCAAGATGAGAAACATGCAATGTAAAATATGGAGATTCCAAATTAAGAGAAGATGAAGGCAATCTATTAATAAGATAGACAACAATACTGAAAGCTTTAAGCCGTAAAAATGAAAGAGTACCATTGTGAAATAACATAGTCATACCTAGTTAACATATGATTATATATCTCTTTTCGGCTATACATGTTTGCTCTAGATTATAAAAGCATAATACCTAAAAAACCACTCATATGAAGAGAAAATGTGATGATAGTTTGGAGTTTATGAATTCTCTTCCTCCATCAAAGTGAAAAATCTTAATTTTTTATAAATTGTTTAGAGATATAGTGTTCAAAAACTAAATAAGCATTTGTAAAGTTAGACTTATGTTGTAAAGGGATTATCCAAGTATACTTTAAGAAATCATCTACTAAATATATATAATATCTGAATTTTTCTATTAATAAAATAGGAGCATGTTCTCATAAATCACAATTATTAAAAAAAAATCAAAACTTGAGTGTTTAGAATAGAAAGAAGATAATCATGAAAATGTTCATATTTTAAGGTTCCTAAAACATCAATTAAGCCTTTATTTTGTAGTACATTTAAAGTGGAAAATTAGAAATGTCCTAAACGTTAATGTCAAATATTTGTTAATCATAATGTTAATTGATGAGAGAAGTCACTATAAGATTTCACAGTTTTACCGATAGACATATTCCATTGGTATGTAATTAAGAGTTCATCGGAAATTTATTTACCAACATCTTCACCAACGGAATACGTCCGTTGGTTTTTTGTTTATTGGTAATACCATCGTTCGTCGCTATATTGGTTAGCAATACAAAAAATATTTGCCGATGGTTTTTTCAGATGAAAATTGCGTGCAAAAAAATTTTTCCCAATTGAAATATACTGATGGATTTATCCCATCAATGATAGTAAAACATACCGACAAATATATACCATCGGTAAAGTTGTTGGTGAGTATTTGAAATACCGAATGAGGGTATCCGTCTGTATATTCATCGATCATTGTGGTAGATACTATCAAATACCGACAGATAACATCCGTCGGTAAAGTTGTTGGTGAGTGTAAAATACTGACCGATATATCCATCTATAAATTTATCGGTGAATATGGCAACTACTATTAAATGCCGATAGTTATATTTCATTGGTAAAACCCTCTATGATTATTTTTAAATATTTTTTTAGAATACATAATATAAAATTATATAAATTAATGGTAATAAAAACTAATTATGCAAATAAAATTTTTATTAAACATCAAAAACAAAAAAAATAAAGTTAAATAATATTCTTTACAAACTGAATGTGATTTAAAAAAAATATTAAATCAACTATTAAAGGTAAATAATATGTATTACAAATTAATATAAAGGTAGAGTTGGAGGAGGGGGAGGAGGCTGGTGGTTATACGGCCAAAAAGGATGAGACACACATGTTTGACTACTCTATGATATCATGTTCATGACCATTTCACGAAGCCGTTCATGGTCTGTTTTTTGTTGTGCATGCTCCGCTTTGAGTTGTGCATACTCCGCTGATAGGTAGTCATATTTTTCAGTGAGCTGAGCTGTGTGTTGCTACAAGGCCACAAACTCCTTAGATTGGGTTCTTGATACTGATTGGGAGTTCCCAATTATTGAAATACTACGGGCCACCTGCAAGTTCTCGGCCATACTGTTGGAGAGCCTGTAAACCCAATTTTTAACGGGTCCACCAGACGATCTAACCTCCATCCATAAATCCGGATCGAATTCCGGATGGGTCAAAGGAACATCCCCATATCTCTCCCTCAACCCGTTATTATAGATCTCTTGAAAATAAAAAAAAAGTAATCATCATATTCAATTCAATAAAAATAATAACTTACAAAATAAAATGGTTGAATAAACATACCATAAAGTATTGAGCACAGTTGTCAACGAACTATTGTGCCCCCTTTTAACAGTCTTGAATTCGTACGTGTGTCTCCACAAACAGCTCCATCGGGCTCGGCACACGTCCAAGAGACGTAGCCTATAATGAAAAAATATTAATTAATAAAAAATTAATTTAATGATATATTACATTTAAATTAATCTTACCTTTTATTTTGCATATGCAGCAAACGAAACAGAGTTGCTAGTGTGCATTGTCACCGAGCCATGAATTGGCCGATTTCGATTGCCAGAATTGGACTTTGAGCATCATGTGAACCATTCAGATGTCACGTGCTCATGATAGCGCGACCATATATCTTCTGGGATGTATAGTTTGAAATCCCTCCAAACTGCCACGTCATTCCAACTTTGGAAGCCCTTGTCTCTCGCGGTTTTTTTAGCCTTTTTTTTTACTTCATACAAAAAATCACGCAACCTACTTCCATAGCAAGAAATTACATTTTGGAACATAAATGTTTGTCTAAAAAAATCTTGTATTGTTTTTGATGTTACCTAGTTGTCGCATGATTTTCCAATACCCTCCTCACAACAGTGTCTTGCGCACTGTCCCAATCGAATTTATCCTATGTATAAATAATTAATTTTAAATAAAAATAATAATTTACTTATAATTATATTAATAATTTATTAGAAATATGTTGGAAATTAGAAATTAACACAAACCTCAAATCTGTCAAATCATGCATTGATTTGAGGTATCCATTCAAGATGTCTGGATACCAAACTCCATTGAAATAATGGAATCTCCATCGATGATTTAAAAACCAATGATATTACTTGAGTAGCCTCAATGCTTATGAACCTGAAAATAAATTAAATTAATAAAATATTGATTAGTTGTTCATAAATTATGTAATAATTTAAAAGAAAAAATTAAAACCTTAACAAACTAACATTGAAAGGTGAATTGATTTCATAGCGAAGGCATGCCACCTCTGCATTGTGAACCC
>NW_011501454.1:0-42489 GCF_000495115.2 Populus euphratica | reverse complement strand
GGACCTACTAAGTTTGGCAAAACAGCTTTGATTCTCCCAGCTAGAATCTTAGCTATGCAAATGTGCACGGTATTGCAGCAAGATATAGGACGAAAATCTGACAACCTCGTAGGATTAGCAACTGTAGGAATAAGGGAAATGGATGTAGAATTCATTTCTTTAAGCATTCTACGATTTTGAAAGAAGGAGCTAACAACGTCGTTTACATCTTCCCCAACTATGTGCCACATTCTTTTGAAGAAACGTGCGTTAAATCCATCCGGACCAGGGGCTTTGTTGTTCTTCAAACTTGCGTTAAATCCATCCGGACCGAAGAAACCTGCGTTAAATCCATCCGGACCAGGGGCTTTGTTGTTCTTCAAACTAAACATAGCATGCTTAATCTCCTCCCTTGTTACATCTTGCACTAATACATGTTGTTGCATCGAAGACAGTTTCAAGTTAATTGCCGATTCCATCTCTTCCTCATTCAGAACCCTAGGCATTTGTTCCACTCCTAACACACGCTGGAAGTACGCAATTACTTCTGATTTAACTGCCTCATGTCCTTCGACAACCTCTTCATCCTACCTTGTAAGTGAAAGAAGTATATTTCTATGTTGTCTTCCATTTACTGATTTGTGAAAGTAGCTAGTATTCTGATCCCCCAAGCTAAGCCACTGTATCCTTGCCTTCTGTTTGAAAAAAACTCTCTTCAGCCCTGATGATAGAAGTGTAGTTACGTACAACATCCCTTTCTCGCATGCACAAAGTTGGATTCCCATGCGCTGCATGTAGAGCCTGTTGAGCCTTATCCATTTCATCCTTTGCATCTTTGACTCTATCTGAAATGTTGGAGAAGTGAGTCATATTGAAAAGTTTCAATTCCCGTTATGTTGGAGAATTCGCATCTTGGACTCTATCTGAAATGTTGGAGAAGTGAGTCATATTGAAAAGTTTCAATTCCCGTTTTAGTTTTCTTAGCTTGCAACACAGCTGATATATTGGACAACCCCTCGAATTGTGTTCCCATACTTTTCTCACCAAGGGCATTAACTCGTCATGGTCCATCCACATATCGAAGAATCTGAATGGTTTCTTTATATTCTGATCATCACCAGTAACCTTTACCACCATAGGAGAATGGTCTGACATACCCGATGGCAAAAATCTCGCTTTCGAAAATGGGAAGTTCAGATTCCATTTCTCATTGACAAGCACTCTATCTAGTTTCCGCATAATCAGATTCTCAGGACATTGATTCGACCAAGTATAATGCAGGCCTGAATATTGAAGATCATCCATTATAATGCAGGCCTGAATATCGAAGATCATCCACTTTCGCTTCTTGAATACATGTTTCCAATCTGTCCATATGACCAGCCCACGAAGTAGACCCTCCTAACCTGTTTGATTGGTAGTGGATAGCATTAAAGTCGCCCATAAGAATCCATGGGCTGGACTCCCATCCATCACTACGACTCACTATATCAGACCATAATGCCTCACATAAGGAAGAGTTATTGTCTCCGTAAATAATTAAAGCATTGAAACAGATATTGGTAGCTAATATAGTGACAGAAACATGAATAGCCTGGTCTGACATTCCGAGGACATCAACCTTCACCACATCAGCATTCCAACAAACCCAAATACGACCACGACAAGAGAAATCATAATTATACAAGAAGGACCAATTACGTAGAAGAAGTTAAGAAACATTATCTTTATTCTCGTCTCTAACCCGAGTTTCAACCAAACCGAAAAGAGTCATCCTCTCTTGATGGATGAGCTGACGCAATGCTGAATGCTTTATGGGATCATTCAAACCTCTTACATTCCAACATCCAATAATCATAAGAAAATAGAGAGGAGTACAAACAGCAACACAAAGATTACCTCGACGTGCCCCCAGGCGAGGAGACAGATTTCTTATTCTTCTTTGAAGAGGTTTTTGAACCCTTTTTCTTTTTCTCTAGAGAGTCTCTAGCCTTAATAGCTAACTGATTAACAGTTTCCCTTTCGGTGGAATTAAGAGTTTGTGGGCTTGTCAGGATTGGTGACGACGTCAACTCCTTATCGGGGCTTGTCAGGATTGGTGACGTCAACTCCTTATCAGTTCGTTCCCCATCTGTATCACCTCCCATTGCGTCAATATCTACATTCAGCTCATGACTATTAATGAAAAGAACCTGGTTCACGGTCGCACAATCAGATGTATTGGAGATTTGATCTGAAGCAATACTTATACCGCCCGGCTCCTGCTTCATGTCTCCTCGTGAACTCTTCAAAAGAAGAGGAGAGGTAGGATTTTCATCTTCATAATAATCAGCATTGCGCACATCTGATGCAGCCTTCTCATCTATATTACAATCAGACATATTTGTACCAGATGTCGAACAACCATTCTCATTACAGTTATGCACTTTAGATGCCGAAGGACCATTCTCACCACTCACAGAACCCTTATTTCGTTTAGCAACTACCTGCCATTGAAACTGATTCTGCTTCTTATCCGCAGATTTAGAGTTCGCAGCTCCTACTTTCCTCTTACCCTCTGCCTCCAATGTAAGATTATCACCGTTATTAATAGCTTGTTAATAATACTTTGCTTGTTAAATGACTAATCTTGATTTATGTTGTATAACACTTGGTACAATAAATGCTTGGCACTTTCATAGTTCATACTGTATGGTATAACCGACACCTGAGCTATGAAAGGAACTTATTTTATTGTTAACATAAGTTATAATCATGAATGCTTGACGAGATTTACAAGTATTAGCATTAATCAAATAAGATGACTAATGTAATCATGTTAACAATATATAATCTGATTAGAACCTCCTTTATGTGTGGTTTCCAATTGAATAATAAGAGTTTATACTATACTTGTTTGATATATCATTAGTGGATCCTCTAACCTTGACATTTGTTATTATCATCATTTAATCCTTACATTAATATTCCATCTCCAAGTTCTCATCTTTTTCTTCTTCTTCTCTTTCTTTATTATTATTATTGTTATTACTACTACTACTACTATTATTATTATTAATATTATTATTGTTGTTGTTGTTGTTATTGTTATTGTTACTATTGTTGTTATTGCTATTGTTGTTGTTTATAATTGTTGCTTATAATTTGTACAAATAACCTCCCTGTGGTTCGTTTTTAATTTGTACAATTAACCTCCCTGTGGTTCGACCCCGGTCTTGCCGGGTTATTTATTACTTCGACACTCCTGCACTTGGGAGAAGATATCAATCTTTTAGTTATGTTAGTAACAATGGAGGGTCAGATCAGTGAAGGTTTGGATGATGATCTTTGTGGGTGTTGGGAAATAAAAGGGACTGGGGAAGAAGGATGCTCTCTGAACTGGCGCCTTCCTGTACGTGGTTGTTGCAAAATTTTAAAACGGGGTTGTTGTTTAGCAAGAGATGAGAGAGGGGAACAATATGAGGAAGGTGGAAAATGGGAGTTTGTAGATCAGTTGCCAAATTGATCTACCTTATTGTGAACAATTTTGGGTGAGGAATGGGAAAGTTTTGGTATTGTTAGAAAAGTAAGGGGAAAGTGTCGGTGATGAGAGAGAGGAAAAAATACATGAAAAGCAATGGGTAATTGCTTTTCAAAAACTGCAGTCCAACCTTGTTTTGGATTGGGACCCACATCAATAAAAAACATGGTTGGTGTTAACCAAACACCATATTGCAATTTTTACTTTCAATCGCGACCGCAACAGTATATCCAAACAACATCTTAGCTGGTTGTATTGGTTTTCCTAACGAATTTAGTTAGGTCTTAGATAATTTTTTAGTAGCTAGCCTGTAGCCATCTGTTGTTTTACGTTTCTCTTCTCATTATAAATCTGGGGTATGCCCCTTATAATATTTGTATCGTTTTCTTTTAATACACACGTCAACTTACCAAAAAAAGAAGAAGTAATAAAAATAATGTTCCAGGACTTTTTTTTAGAATTAGGGTTACTTGTTTAACTATGATCATTCCAATAATGGTTGTATTTGGGTCTGTTGGGATCATAATGTGCCGAAGGCTATTCTTTTGGATAGCACATATCAGATTATTCATGTCAACATTATTATTGTAGAATCACATGTTTCCTTCAATACTTGTAACACGATCATAAGATTAATGTTTTCTTCTAAGTGTAGAAGTGTCAAAGTATTAAATAACCCGGCAAGACAGGGGTCAAACCACAGGGAGGTTAATTGCATAAATTAATAATAATAATAATAATAATGTTGATGACTTTGAAATATAAGATTGATGAAAGGATTAAACAAGCATAAAATAATTGTCAAGGTTAGAGGATCCATTAATGGTATTTCAAATAAGTGTAGTATAAATTCTTTTTATTACTCAATTGTAAACCACACATAAAGGAGTTACAATTGGATTATAACTTGTTAACATGATTATATTAGTTATCTTATTCGAATAATGCTAATACCTGTAAATATTATCAAGTAGACATGATTATAACTTATATTAACAACAAATCAACAAATACTTCGGTAAGATTTCAGAGAGGGTGTTGGAAGCTAAGCGAAAGTTGGGGGTGAGGGTCAATGTTAGTTGCAAAACAATCCTTCAAATGTAGAAATCCATAGAATTGAGCCTATTATTGTGAAGGAGTATGTAAGGTTGGCAGAAGTTGAGGAGAGCTTCCTTAGAAAAAAGTCTCAGCTGCAACGGTTGAATTTAAGGGGTAAAAACTCAAAATTCTTTTTCTATTCTGTGTAAGAATTTCACAACCTGAATGGAACCTAGTTCAAGGGCTGACGCTGAAATATTCGATGCCCACAGTCTACTATAGAATAAAAAATCATTGACGAAAACCGAGTAGCTCTCAACCCAAAAATCATCACCAGAATCTAGTTCTACGGCTGATGCTGAAATCTTTAGCTCCCATAGACTACAATAGAATTAGAAATCATTGACAGAAACATAGTCATTTAGGAGAGAGAGAGATCTGGAGAGAGAGAGATCTGGAGAGAGAGAAAGATTAGAAATCAAACTGTCGGAGCTAGATCTACTCCGTCCACCGTTGGATCATCCTCATTTCTTACTATGTTGTTCATTCCAGCCTTCTCGAAACATTGACCGAATGGATCTTCATTCCAATCAACGAGGTGGGAGATATTGATCTCGTAATATTTCTACTGTTCTGCATTTTTAGTTGCAGCAGAGTGAATTGGGTTTTGTTGAAGCTTGATCTTCTTTGTTCGCCGTTGGATCGTCACCATTTTTTAGTATGTTGTTCATTAGAATATACTCTATAGCTTGACCGCACGGATCATCATTCCAATCAATAATCTCGAAGATACTGGCCTCGTAATTCTGTAATTCTCTTCTCCCTTCATGAAAAAATCTGAATCTTGTTGTTTCTGAGATTACATTGTTGTTGTTTCTGAGCTTAGGTTACGTCTTAGACTCAGTTTCTCTTCTTAGAATTTGGTATCTCTAGTATTTGTATGCTACCATAATGTCCTTATGTTCTGCTGTGGATTCTGTTCCAATGGTTACCTCTAACAATGAACAACACAATGAAGTCAAGTCTGGACATATATTAAGATTAGAGGTACAAGATATGTTGAACAACCATGGGATGAGGATTTCTCAGTTTACTAATGTTAATCAAGCTGATTTTGAAGCTAGCATAGAGAAGAAACACTCTAATTCCCAAGCTTCTAATGTTGTTTCAGAAATGAATCATGTGTTGGGTTCTAAAGTTGATGAGTTGAAGGTAGGGTCTCAGCAACAAGACCAGCAAAATCATCGCCCCAAATTGAATTTTTTAAATGCTTTGAAGGGTTCTGATGTTGATAACAATGAGGGTACCAAGAACCTTGGTATTTCTCTAGTTCGTAATCTGCATTTTGCTCCCCCTGCTATGACTGATGGTCGTGTGACAGTAGCTCCTCCACTTGATGTGTTTGAGGATGGCTGCGAACTTTGGAAATCCACCCTAGTTGGTCATTTTGTGGGTCAGAAATTACCATATCCCGTTGTTAATTCTATTGCCAAAAGAATCTGGGGCTCCTACGGTCTATCAAAAGTTTTATCTTCGGATAATGGTTTCTTCCTATTCACTTTTGATTCTGTTGATCATGCCACTAATGTGCTGGAAAGAGCCCCATGGCACATGGCAAGCAGACCTTTGGTGCTTAAACGTTGGCAACCGAACATGCAATTTTTGAAAGGTGATTTGGTCAAAGTTCCGGTATGGGTTAGGCTGTATAATGTTCCTCTTGAGTATTGGACTATTAAGGGGTTGAGTTGTGTAGCGAGTGCTATTGGGGTTCCTCTTCATGCTGATCAGACTACATTGTTGCGTCAAAGGCTTAGCTACGCAAGAGTTTGTGTTGAGATTGATGCTACGAAGATGCTGGTTAAGGAATACGACCTTCGCTGTCCCAATGGATTATTCATAACAATTTCAGCTGATTACGAATGGATACCATCAAAGTGCAATAATTGTAATGTCTTTGGACACACGACAGCGATATGTGCTACTAATAACGGTGTAAATCTTACAATGGAGGCAGAGGGTAAGAGGAAACTAGGAGCTGCGAACTCTAAATCTGCGGATAAACAGCAGAATCAGTTTCAATGGCAGGTAGTTGCTAAACGAAATAAGGGTTCTGTGAGTGGTGAGAATGGCACTTTGGCATCTAAAGTGCGTAACTGTAATGAGAATGGTTGTTCGACATCTGGTACAAATATTTCTGATTGTAATATCAATGAGAAGGCTGCATCAGATGTGAGCAATGTTGATTGTTATGAAGATGAAAATCCTACATCTCCTCTTGTTTTGAAGAGTTCACAAGGAGACATGAAGCAGGAGCAGGGGGGTACAAGTACTGCTTCAGATCAAAGTTTAGCCATCTCCAATACATCTGATTGTGCGACGGTGAACCAGGTTCTTTTCGTTAATAGTCATGAGCTGAATGTAGATATTGACGCAATGGGAGGTGATACAGATGGGGAACGAACTGATAAGGAGTTGACGTCACCAATCCTGACAAGCCCACAAACTCTGAATTCCACCGAAAGGGAAACTGTTAATCAGTTGGCTATTAAGGCTAGAGACTCTCTAGAGAAAAAGAAAAAAGGTTTGAAAAAAAAGGGTTCGAAAAACTCTTCAAAGAAGAATAAGAAATCTGTCTCCTCGCCTGGGGGCACGTCGAGGTAATCTTTGTGTTGCTGTTTGTACTCCTCTCTATTTTCTTATGATTATTGGATGTTGGAATGTAAGAGGTTTGAATGATCCCATAAAGCATTCAGCATTGCGTCAGCTCATCCATCAAGAGAGGATGACTCTTTTCGGTTTGGTTGAAACTCGGGTTAGAGACGAGAATAAATATAATGTTTCTCAACTTCTTCTGCGTAATTGGTCCTTCTTGTATAATTATGATTTCTCTTGTCGTGGTCGTATTTGGGTTTGTTGGAATGCTGATGTGGTGAAGGTTGATGTCCTCGGAATGTCAGACCAGGCTATTCATGTTTCTGTCACTATATTAGCTACCAATATCTGTTTCAATGCTTTAATTATTTACGGAGACAATAACTCTTCCTTATGTGAGGCATTATGGTCTGATATAGTGAGTCGTAGTGATGGATGGGAGTCCAGCCCATGGATTCTTATGGGCGACTTTAATGCTATCCACTACCAATCAAACAGGTTATTCTTATGGGCGACTTTAATGCTATCCGCTACCAATCAGACAGGTTAGGAGGGTCTACTTCGTGGGCTGGTCATATGGACAGATTGGAAACATGTATTCAAGAAGCGAAAGTGGATGATCTTCGATATTCAGGCCTGCATTATACTTGGTCGAACCAATGTCTTGAGAATCTGATTATGCAGAAACTAGATAGAGTGCTTGTCAATGAGAAATGGAATCTGAACTTCCCCTTTTCAGAAGCGAGATTTTTGCCATCGGGTATGTCAGACCATTCTCCTATCACCGTAAAGGTTACTGGTGATTATCAGAATATAAAGAAACCATTCAGATTCTTTGATATGTGGATGGACCATGACGAGTTCATGCCCTTGGTGAGGAAAGTATGGGAACACAATTCAGGGGGTTGTCCAATGTATCAGCTGTGTTGCAAGCTAAGAAAACTAAAACGGGAATTGAAACTTTTCAATATGACTCACTTCTCCAACATCTCAGATAGAGTCAAAGATGCGAAAGATGAAATGGATAAGGCTCAACAGGCTCTCCATACAGCACATGGGAATCCAACTTTGTGCATGCGAGAAAGGGATGCTGTACGTAACTACGCTTCTATCGTCAAGGCCGAAGAGAGTTTTTTCAAACAAAAGTCAAGGATACAGTGGCTTAGCTTGGGGGATCAGAATACTGGCTACTTTCACAAATCAGTAAATGGAAGACAGCATAGAAATAAACTTCTTTCACTTACAAAGGAGGATGGAGAGGTTGTCGAAGGACATGAGGCAGTTAAATCAGAAGTCATTGCGTACTTCCAGCGTATGTTAAGAGTGGAACAGATGCCTAGGTTTCTGAATGAGGAAGAGATGGAATCGACAATTAACTTGAAACTGTCTTCAACGCAACAACATGTATTAGCACAAGATGTAACAAGGGAGGAGATTAAGCATGCTATGTTTAGTTTGAAGAACAACAAAGCCCCTGGTCCGGATGGATTTAACGCAGGTTTCTTCAAAAGAATGTGGCACATAGTTGGGGAGGATGTAATCAATGCTGTTAGCTCCTTCTTTCAGACTCGGAGAATGCTTAAAGAAATGAATGCTACATCAATTTTCCTTATTCCTAAAGTTGCCAATCCTACGAGGTTGACAGATTTTCGTCCTATATCTTGCTGCAATACCGTGTACAAATGCATCGCTAAGATTCTAGCTGGGAGAATCACAGCTGTTTTGCCATCCTTAGTAGGTCCGTATCAGACTGCTTTTATCTCTGGACGGAGAATCAGCGACAACATTCTTTTGTCTCAGGAACTAATGAAAGGCTATCATAAATCTACGAGACCTGCCCGTTGTGCTATGAAAGTAGATCTGATGAAGGCTTATGACTCGGTTCGGTGGGATTTCGTTGACGCTATGTTAAGAAAAATGGGATTCCCTAGAACAGTCATTGATTGGATTATGGTTTGTGTTACATCATGTCAATTCTCTATCAACGTCAATGGTGAGCTTGCAGGTTATTTTCAAGGGGGGAAAGGGCTGAGACAAGGGGAAGAGGGCTTCGACAAGGGGATCCACTTTCTCCATATTTGTTTGTCCTATGTATGGAAATCCTTTCGGGGCTATTCTGCAAGATAAGTGCCAACCAAAACTTCAAGTTCCACTGGAGATGCAAGAAGGACAACATTTCTCATCTTTGTTTTGCTGACGACTTGATGATTTTTAGCAAAGGAGATGTAAACTCAATTCGTATGATCAAAATTGTGCTCACAAAGTTTCAAGATCTATCAGGTCTGTATCCAAATCCAAATAAAAGTGACATCTTCTTAAGCGGTGTGTTAAATGCTGAGAGGGAAGAGATTATTCATGTTCTTGGGTTTGCAGAGGGGGAGCTCCCTATGAAATATTTGGGAGTGCCTCTTATCTCGTCCAGACTAAAGGCTGTTTATTGTAAGGGTCTCGTGGATCGAATCACCTCTAAAGTTCGACATTGGACTTGTAGAACACTCTCGTATGCAGGACGAGTACAACTGATTAATTCAGTTTTATTTTCCATCCAAGTCTATTGGGTATCTCTCTTCCTCTTACCTGGGCAAGTCATAAAAAGTGTGGAGCAAATTATGAGATCCTTTCTTTGGTCAGGTTCAGATATGAGAACTACTGGGGCTAAAGTGGCTTGGGATCAGGTATGTCTTCCAAAAAAGGAGGGGGGGCTAGGAATAAAGAGGATAACAGAATGGAACAAGATTGCTTTGTTGAAACACATTTGGAACCTGTGCAATGACTCAGATGGCTCAATCTGGTCTACTTGGATCAGATGTAATCTGTTGCGAGGTAGGAATTTCTGGACAATCAAGACGCCACAGAATTGCTCTTGGGCATGGAGAAAGATTCTAAAGCTCAGATACTTAGCATGGCTGAAGATGAAGTACATCATAGGGGATGGCAGGACAACTTTTCTATGGTTTGACAATTGGCATCCTCACAGCCCGCTCGCAGATTCTTACGGCGACAGATTCATCTATGATTCAGGTATGGAAAAGAACGCGAAGGTGAATATGCTGATTCATAACTCAGAATGGAAAATTCCTACCACTCACGCTATTGGATGGCACCCCATTGTAGAAGCTATTCCTTCCAATTCTAATCCTATGATAGGGCAAAATGATGAGATTGTTTGGCTGGATTCACCAAATCACAGATTCTCGATCAAAATAGCTTGGGAACAACTAAGATTTCATCATACGATGGTCGAATGGCATGACATTGTGTGGTTCAAGAATGCTGTTCCAAGACATTCGTTTCTTCTATGGGTGGCTGTCCAACAGAAACTCACAACTCAAGATAGACTTCATCGATTTGGTATACATGGTCCCAATAGATGCTCACTCTGTCTCCGCAACAACGAAGATCACAATCACTTGTTCTTTGAATGCTCCTATACTAAAGCGATCTGGTGGGATGTTTGTGACAGATGCAACATTCCAAGAATGACAAAAGGATGGGATGAATGGATTCGATGTGCCACTGTCACTTGGCATGGTAAAAGTTTCGTCAATTTTTCTCGTAAACTCAGTTTTGCAGCTACAGTGTATCATATCTGGCAAGAAAGGAATGCAAGGACCTTTGCTGGAATATCTAGAACTCAGAATTTGGTCTTTCATCAAATTGAATGTATCATCCGTGATAAGCTGGATTTGATGAGGAACGTTCTACCAACAAATGAAAATAAAAGAATCCAACAAGCCTGGAGGGTTAATAACATAGATTCTTCATTTGATATTTAGCTGGTTGTATTGGTTTCCCTAACGAATCATGTGCAAAATTGTTGTTACTATGATGGCAGAGTTAGGAGAACTTTTATGACTCTTGAGACACATCTTAGTAATCATTCGTAACAAGGTCTATCATAATACTTCTTGAAATATTCAGATTTACAAACTCTCACATTCTTATCACTTAATTCTGCTCATATACTTATTTAACATGTATTCTTAAACTTTAATTTACACACACACACACTTTTAACATATGATTGTGGGTTGCATATTGGATTATTACATTATTTATGTTCTTTTGTTAGAGGTAACAACTAAGGGAAAGGGATAGTATATAATTAAAAAAAAGAAAAAATAATAATAATAATAAAAATGTAGATAAGTTTAGTTTCGTAGGCTCCGTAACCTAAGCAATTAAACCTGAAGGGGTGTTTTAACACCTAATACCCTAAAGTCAACTGACTTGGGAGCTATTGGCCCAACGCTTGTTACATGGGTTGAGGAGAAAAGCTTAAGGAAATCAAACATTGCACTATCTACATATCAGTATCTGCGACCCGAGTTACTAAGCTCGTAGTGGTGTCTTAACACCTAATGCCCGAAGACCAACTAGTCTGGGAGTCATTAGCCGAAAGCTCGTTACATGGGTTAAAGATGCATGATGTTTTTAAATTATATGTATATATATTTAAAAAAAACAAGAAGAAAAAAAGACAAAAATAATAATCCCAACCCAAGGAAGTTAACCTTAAACATTAGAACAAAAATTTTGTTTTCTTCCAAGAAAAGCCCCATAATTATGTGTTGATACATTGAGCACAAAAGAAAGGTTTATGAATATCTTGTTAAGAGGTATTGAGTAGGTATATAAATTTAACGAGATTTTGTTTATCTGGATAGATTAATGAAAGTTAAATGATGAATACCTTGCTTTGTGGAATTTGCAAATTGTTTTTCTATTTTAACGTTTTGATTACTAGGGACTAGTAATAAGCTGGTTGGGGGGTGTGATTAGTACTTAAAAATGTATTTTTATCATGGTCTTATATCATCATTTTGCACTTGAAGTATCAATACCTCCTTAACTAAAGTTTGTTTTATAATAATATATCTAATAATATAAGATACCTTTAATTTGCGGTAAATGTTCATTTTAAATGCAGGCCTATCACATAAATGAAAGGATTGATTGATGACTTTAAGAACTTAAATTGCAAGGGCAAAAACATGACCAAAATTAGAAAAGAGATGTCGGTGCAATCCAAACCGGAACACTGTTTGGTAATTGGCTCATATCTGGAGCTATAGATCTCAAATTTAGGTCTACTTTATATGGCTGGAAAGGTTAGACATAGGCCTACAACTTTCATTTGGAGCCTAAGATCTAAAAAGGTCATTTTCAAGTCCAAATTGTAGCAACAACAAAGAAGCCCGAATCTGTCCTCCAGCCTGAGCACTATTCAGTATTTTGGCCATATCTGGAGTTCTAGAAGTCCAAATGAGCTGAATGTTTTACACAACAAAGCTGAGATAATTTCCTACAACTTTGATGTTTTCAAGTGGCTCCAATTTTGACGTTATCAATGACGTTTTGGGCAGACAAGAGAAGATAAGGATTGTCACCAAGTCAAGAGTTGGCCACCCACTCATCAATTAGTCATCAAATCAATAGTTCTCAATTTTGGCCTATAAAAGGAGGCATTTTCCTTGTATTAGACATCTTGGTGTCCAAAGCAAGATCATGTTCTTGCTTTCTCTCTTTGTATTGTTTATGCTTTACTTTCATTAATATCAAGTTTATGTCTTTCATTTCCTTTCATTTTCTTAGTTAACTTTTATCTTATTTATGTTTTTATTTTGTTTATTTATTTTTATTTCTTTTATTATGTCTAGCTAAGTTTATTATTTCAAGGTGAAAAGGCTACACTAATGGTGTAAGAATAAGTATAGTGTAAACTTAATATGGACTTTAATACTAACATGTTTTGTATTTGTTATCTTGTTCACTCTTTAATACTTTGCTTGTTAAATGATTAATCTTGATTTATGTTGTATAACACTTGGTACAACAAATGCTTGGTACTTTCATAGCCCATACTGTATGGTATAACCGACACCTGAGCTATGAAAGGAACTTGATTTGTTGTTAACATAAGTTATAATCATGAATGCTTGACGAGATTTACAAGTAGTAGCATTAATCGAATAAGATGACTAATGTAATCATCTTAACAATCTATAATTAGATTGGAACCTCCTTTGTGTGTGGTTTCCAATTGAATAATAAGAGTTTATACTATACTTATTTGACATACCATTAGTGGAACCTCTAACCTTGACATTTGTTATTATCATTGTTTAATCGTTACCTTAATATTCCATCTCCAAGTTCTCATCATCTTCTTCTTCTTCTCTTTCTTTATTATTATTATTACTACTACTACTACTACTACTACTATTATTATTATTGTTGTTGTTATTGTCATTGTTGTTATTATTGTTATTACTATTATTATTGTTGTTGTTGTTGTTGTTATTTTTGTTGTTGTTGTTATTATTGTTGTTGTACTATTGTCGTTTATAATTTGTACAATTAACCTCCTTGTGGTTCGACTCCGGTCTTGCCGGGTTATTTATTACTTCGACACTCCTGCACTTGGGAGAAGATGATGTGAACCTCGTGATCACATGGTCACGCAACCCACACGCAAAGATGCCAATTCCCGGAAAGCCAAGTAAATCAGGTTTGATAGGAGTGTGACACAAAGATAACTTGTACCTAGGCACCAGCACTATTGAAAACGGAAACCCCCACCCAACGAATATTGATTCACGAACGAGAAGTATAAGGATGACGCCACGAAGACAATTGTTCTTTGATAAGTCGTTTTCAGTTCTTTAGAGAACCAAGGAAGGGAGATTATCTCACCAACACACACACACACAAAGTGCGGCAAACAAGTTTTATTAATCTGAATAGTCTTCCCTACATGTTTGGTTATGCCTCTATTTATAGTGATTCTAGACTTAAAGAAACCCTAATGGACCCCCCTTAGGTGGACTTATATGTAGCCCACTTACAATTGACCCAAATGAGTAATAATAACCCAAAGACTAAGAAGAAAATAATAAAAATATAAAAATCCGAAAATTACTATCTTAAATATGCTAGAATCAGATTTGTCACCATTAAGAAGTCCCAAATAGACTAGGAAATCTGATCTGAAGGTAGAATGTATTCTAAAGTCTTCTTCATTTTGTAGCTTGGATGAATAAGGAATCCTTGTAAGAAAAGGATTCTGAAATAATTATGAATCCTTGCCACACTTGGAAACTATGTTGCAGCCCATTAAACATCCTTGTAGAATTAGTATATTTCCAAAATAAGCTACCACATCCCTTTAGGAAATGAATCCTAGCCAAATAGGAAGTCCACAAGTCAAAAGGAAGTAAATAACAAAATTCGTACAGTCTCTGTTGACCCGTACTGAGATACCTTCCCGAACTCCGATTGACCGGAAATTTTAACCCAAGCTAATACAATATGTCAGGAGACCCCAAGTAAAATTTCAGTTGATCCAACGGTCAGATTGAGAATTATGAATATTGCCGTAAAACTGGATAGTTGCACATTTTACATCAAAATTCAAATTTGACCTTGCTTGGATCGTATCAGAAGACATCAATCTTTTGGTCATGTCAATCATGTGATCATAAGAGTCACATCACTAAAACCATCCGGATCTAGAGCCTTATTGTCCTTAAGAGAGAAAAGGGTCTTTTATATTTCTTCCTTGGTTGTCAGAGTGTCGAGGGAAGTACTTTGAGAGAGAGAGATAATCTTCTAGGGAGAGAGCCCCAGAAAGCATAGAAGAATCGAGAACTATATTAGAACTAGAACCTAATAAAATCTTCTGAAAATAACTAACAATAGTATCTTTAACCTCCTAAGCATCTATAAAACACATTCCATTATCATCGTGGATCGAGAGAATTCTATTACGGTTGTGAAATCCTTTTTTTTTTTTTGGTAAGTTGACGTATATATTAAAGGAAAACGATACAAAGATTATAAGGGGCATACCCCAGATTTACAATGAGAACAGAAACGTAAAACAACAGATGGCTACATGCTAGCCACCGAACTGAAAACTCAAGACCTAACTTGATTCGTTAGGGAAACCAATACAACCAGCTAAATATCAAATGAAGAATCTATGTTATTAACCCTCCATGCTCGTTGGATTCTTTTATTTTCATCTGTTGGTAGAACGTTCCTCATCAAATCAAGCTTATCACGGATGATACATTCAATTTGATGAAAGACCAAATTCTGAGTTCTAGATATTCCAGCAAAGGTCCTTGCATTCCTTTCTTGCCAGATATGATACACTGTAGCTGCAAAACTGAGTTTACGAGAAAAATTGACAAAACTTTTGCCATGCCAAGTGACAGTGGCCCATCGAATCCATTCATCCCATCCTTTTGTCATTCTTGGAATGTTGCATCTGTCACAAACATCCCACCAGATCGCTTTAGTATAGGAGCATTCAAAGAACAAGTGGTTGTGATCTTCGTAGTTGCGGAGACAGAGTGAGCATCTATTGGGACCATGTATACCAAATCGATGAAGTCTATCTTGAGTTGTGAGTTTCTGTTGGACAGCCACCCATAGAAGAAACGAATGTCTTGGAACAGCATTCTTGAACCACACAATGTCATGCCATTCGACCATCGTATGATGAAATCTTAGTTGTTCCCAAGCTATTTTGATCGAGAATCTGTGATTTGGTGAATCCAGCCAAACAATCTCATCATTTTGCCCTATCATAGGATTAGAATTGGAAGGAATAGCTTCTACAATGGGGTGCCATCCAATAGCGTGAGTGGTAGGAATTTTCCATTCTGAGTTATGAATCAGCATATTCACCTTCGCGTTCTTTTCCATACCTGAATCATAGATGAATCTGTCGCCGTAAGAATCTGCGAGCGGGCTGTGAGGATGCCAATTGTCAAACCATAGAAAAGTTGTCCTGCCATCCCCTATGATGTACTTCATCTTCAGCCATGCTAAGTATCTGAGCTTTAGAATCTTTCTCCATGCCCAAGAGCAATTCTGTGGCGTCTTGATTGTCCAGAAATTCCTACCTCGCAACAGATTACATCTGATCCAAGTAGACCAGATTGAGCCATCTGAGTCATTGCACAGGTTCCAAATGTGTTTCAACAAAGCAATCTTGTTCCATTCTGTTATCCTCTTTATTCCTAGCCCCCCCTCCTTTTTTGGAAGACATACCTGATCCCAAGCCACTTTAGCCCCAGTAGTTCTCATATCTGAACCTGACCAAAGAAAGGATCTCATAATTTGCTCCACACTTTTTATGACTTGCCCAGGTAAGAGGAAGAGAGATACCCAATAGACTTGGATGGAAAATAAAACTGAATTAATCAGTTGTACTCGTCCTGCATACGAGAGTGTTCTACAAGTCCAATGTCGAACTTTAGAGGTGATTCGATCCACGAGACCCTTACAATAAACAGCCTTTAGTCTGGACGAGATAAGAGGCACTCCCAAATATTTCATAGGGAGCTCCCCCTCTGCAAACCCAAGAACATGAATAATCTCTTCCCTCTCAGCATTTAACACACCGCTTAAGAAGATGTCACTTTTATTTGGATTTGGATACAGACCTGATAGATCTTGAAACTTTGTGAGCACAATTTTGATCATACGAATTGAGTTTACATCTCCTTTGCTAAAAATCATCAAGTCGTCAGCAAAACAAAGATGAGAAATGCTGTCCTTCTTGCATCTCCAGTGGAACTTGAAGTTTTGGTTGGCACTTATCTTGCAGAATAGCCCCGAAAGGATTTCCATACATAGGACAAACAAATATGGAGAAAGTGGATCCCCTTGTCGAAGCCCTCTCCCCCCTTGAAAATAACCTGCAAGCTCACCATTGACGTTGATAGAGAATTGACATGATGTAACACAAACCATAATCCAATCAATGACTGTTCTAGGGAATCCCATTTTTCTTAACATAGCGTCAACGAAATCCCACCGAACCGAGTCATAAGCCTTCATCAGATCTACTTTCATAGCACAACGGGCAGGTCTCGTAGATTTATGATAGCCTTTCATTAGTTCCTGAGACAAAAGAATGTTGTCGCTGATTCTCCGTCCAGAGATAAAAGCAGTCTGATACGGACCTACTAAGGATGGCAAAACAGCTGTGATTCTCCCAGCTAGAATCTTAGCGATGCATTTGTACACGGTATTGCAGCAAGATATAGGACGAAAATCTGTCAACCTCGTAGGATTGGCAACTTTAGGAATAAGGAAAATTGATGTAGCATTCATTTCTTTAAGCATTCTCCGAGTCTGAAAGAAGGAGCTAACAGCATTGATTACATCCTCCCCAACTATGTGCCACATTCTTTTGAAGAAACCTGCGTTAAATCCATCCGGACCAGGGGCTTTGTTGTTCTTCAAACTAAACATAGCATGCTTAATCTCCTCCCTTGTTACATCTTGTGCTAATACATGTTGTTGCGTTGAAGACAGTTTCAAGTTAATTGTCGATTCCATCTCTTCCTCATTCAGAAACCTAGGCATCTGTTCCACTCTTAACATACGCTGGAAGTACGCAATGACTTCTGATTTAACTGCCTCATGTCCTTCGACAACCTCTCCATCCTCCTTTGTAAGTGAAAGAAGTTTATTTCTATGCTGTCTTCCATTTACTGATTTGTGAAAGTAGCCAGTATTCTGATCCCCCAAGCTAAGCCACTGTATCCTTGACTTTTGTTTGAAAAAACTCTCTTCGGCCTTGACGATAGAAGCGTAGTTACGTACAGCATCCCTTTCTCGCATGCACAAAGTTGGATTCCCATGTGCTGTATGGAGAGCCTGTTGAGCCTTATCCATTTCATCTTTCGCATCTTTGACTCTATCTGAGATGTTGGAGAAGTGAGTCATATTGAAAAGTTTCAATTCCCGTTTTAGTTTTCTTAGCTTGCAACACAGCTGATACATTGGACAACCCCCTGAATTGTGTTCCCATACTTTCCTCACCAAGGGCATGAACTCGTCATGGTCCATCCACATATCAAAGAATCTGAATGGTTTCTTTATATTCTGATAATCACCAGTAACCTTTACGGTGATAGGAGAATGGTCTGACATACCCGATGGCAAAAATCTCGCTTCTGAAAAGGGGAAGTTCAGATTCCATTTCTCATTGACAAGCACTCTATCTAGTTTCTGCATAATCAGATTCTCAAGACATTGGTTCGACCAAGTATAATGCAGGCCTGAATATCGAAGATCATCCACTTTCGCTTCTTGAATACATGTTTCCAATCTGTCCATATGACCAGCCCACGAAGTAGACCCTCCTAACCTGTCTGATTGGTAGCGGATAGCATTAAAGTCGCCCATAAGAATCCATGGGCTGGACTCCCATCCATCACTACGACTCACTATATCAGACCATAATGCCTCACGTAAGGAAGCGTTATTGTCTCCGTATATAATTGAAGCATTGAAACAGATATTGGTAGCTAATATAGTGACAGAAACATGAATAGCCTGGTCTGACATTCCGAGGACATCAACCTTCACCACATCAGCATTCCAACAAACCCAAATACGACCACGACAAGAGAAATCATAATTATACAAGAAGGACCAATTACGCAGAAGAAGTTGAGAAACATTATATTTATTCTCGTCTCTAACCCGAGTTTCAACCAAACCGAAAAGAGTCATCCTCTCTTGATGGATGAGCTGACGCAATGCTGAATGCTTTATGGGATCATTCAAACCTCTTACATTCCAACATCCAATAATCATAAGAAAATAGAGAGGAGTACAAACAGCAACACAAAGATTACCTCGACGTGCCCCCAGGCGAGGAGACAGATTTCTTATTCTTCTTTGAAGAGTTTTTCAAACCTTTTTTCTTTTTCTCTAGAGAGTCTCTAGCCTTAATAGCCAACTGATTAACAGTTTCCCTTTCGGTGGAATTCAGAGTTTGTGGGCTTGTCAGGATTGGTGACGTCAACTCCTTATCAGTTCGTTCCCCATCTGTATCACCTCCCATTGCGTCAATATCTACATTCAGCTCATGACTATTAACGAAAAGAACCTGGTTCACCGTCGCACAATCAGATGTATTGGAGATGGCTAAACTTTGATCTGAAGCAGTACTTGTACCCCCCTGCTCCTGCTTCATGTCTCCTTGTGAACTCTTCAAAACAAGAGGAGATGTAGGATTTTCATCTTCATAACAATCAACATTGCTCACATCTGATGCAGCCTTCTCATTGATATTACAATCAGAAATATTTGTACCAGATGTCGAACAACCATTCTCATTACAGTTACGCACTTTAGATGCCAAAGTGCCATTCTCACCACTCACAGAACCCTTATTTCGTTTAGCAACTACCTGCCATTGAAACTGATTCTGCTGTTTATCCGCAGATTTAGAGTTCGCAGCTCCTAGTTTCCTCTTACCCTCTGCCTCCATTGTAAGATTTACACCGTTATTAGTAGCACATATCGCTGTCGTGTGTCCAAAGACATTACAATTATTGCACTTTGATGGTATCCATTCGTAATCAGCTGAAATTGTTATGAATAATCCATTGGGACAGCGAAGGTCGTATTCCTTAACCAGCATCTTCGTAGCATCAATCTCAACACAAACTCTTGCGTAGCTAAGCCTTTGACGCAACAATGTAGTCTGATCAGCATGAAGAGGAACCCCAATAGCACTCGCTACACAACTCAACCCCTTAATAGTCCAATACTCAAGAGGAACATTATACAGCCTAACCCATACCGGAACTTTGACCAAATCACCTTTCAAAAATTGCATGTTCGGTTGCCAACGTTTAAGCACCAAAGGTCTGCTTGCCATGTGCCATGGGGCTCTTTCCAGCACATTAGTGGCATGATCAACAGAATCAAAAGTGAATAGGAAGAAACCATTATCCGAAGATAAAACTTTTGATAGACCGTAGGAGCCCCAGATTCTTTTGGCAATAGAATTAACAACGGGATATGGTAATTTCTGACCCACAAAATGACCAACTAGGGTGGATTTCCAAAGTTCGCAGCCATCCTCAAACACATCAAGTGGAGGAGCTACTGTCACACGACCATCAGTCATAGCAGGGGGAGCAAAATGCAGATTACGAACTAGAGAAATACCAAGGTTCTTGGTACCCTCATTGTTATCAACATCAGAACCCTTCAAAGCATTTAAAAAATTCAATTTGGGGCGATGATTTTGCTGGTCTTGTTGCTGAGACCCTACCTTCAACTCATCAACTTTAGAACCCAACACATGATTCATTTCTGAAACAACATTAGAAGCTTGGGAATTAGAGTGTTTCTTCTCTATGCTAGCTTCAAAATCAGCTTGATTAACATTAGTAAACTGAGAAATCCTCATCCCATGGTTGTTCAACATATCTTGTACCTCTAATCTTAATATATGTCCAGACTTGACTTCATTGTGTTGTTCATTGTTAGAGGTAACCATTGGAACAGAATCCACAGCAGAACATAAGGACATTATGGTAGCATACAAATACTAGAGATACCAAATTCTAAGAAGAGAAACTGAGTCTAAGACGTAACCTAAGCTCAGAAACAACAACAATGTAATCTCAGAAACAACAAGATTCAGATTTTTTCATGAAGGGAGAAGAGAATTACAGAATTACGAGGCCAGTATCTTCGAGATTATTGATTGGAATGATGATCCGTGCGGTCAAGCTATAGAGTATATTCTAATGAACAACATACTAAAAAATGGTGACGATCCAACGGCGAACAAAGAAGATCAAGCTTCAACAAAACCCAATTCACTCTGCTGCAACTAAAAATGCAGAACAGTAGAAATATTACGAGATCAATATCTCCCACCTCGTTGATTGGAATGAAGATCCATTCGGTCAATGTTTCGAGAAGGCTGGAATGAACAACATAGTAAGAAATGAGGATGATCCAACGGTGGACGGAGTAGATCTAGCTCCGACAGTTTGATTTCTAATCTTTCTCTCTCTCCAGATCTCTCTCTCTCCAGATCTCTCTCTCTCCTAAATGACTATGTTTCTGTCAATGATTTCTAATTCTATTGTAGTCTATGGGAGCTAAAGATTTCAGCATCAGCCGTAGAACTAGATTCTGGTGATGATTTTTGGGTTGAGAGCTACTCGGTTTTCGTCAATGATTTTTTATTCTATAGTAGACTGTGGGCATCGAATATTTCAGCGTCAGCCCTTGAACTAGGTTCCATTCAGGTTGTGAAATTCTTACACAGAATAGAAAAAGAATTTTGAGTTTTTACCCCTTAAATTCAACCGTTGCAGCTGAGACTTTTTTCTAAGGAAGCTCTCCTCAACTTCTGCCAACCTTACATACTCCTTCACAATAATAGGCTCAATTCTATGGATTTCTACATTTGAAGGATTGTTTTGCAACTAACATTGACCCTCACCCCCAACTTTCGCTTAGCTTCCAACACCCTCTCTGAAATCTTACCGAAGTATTTGTTGATTTGTTGTTAATATAAGTTATAATCATGTCTACTTGATAATATTTACAGGTATTAGCATTATTCGAATAAGATAACTAATATAATCATGTTAACAAGTTATAATCCAATTGTAACTCCTTTATGTGTGGTTTACAATTGAGTAATAAAAAGAATTTATACTACACTTATTTGAAATACCATTAATGGATCCTCTAACCTTGACAATTATTTTATGCTTGTTTAATCCTTTCATCAATCTTATATTTCAAAGTCATCAACATTATTATTATTATTATTATTAATTTATGCAATTAACCTCCCTGTGGTTTGACCCCTGTCTTGCCGGGTTATTTAATACTTTGACACTTCTACACTTAGAAGAAAACATTAATCTTATGATCGTGTTACAAGTATTGAAGGAAACATGTGATTCTACAATAATAATGTTGACATGAATAATCTGATATGTGCTATCCAAAAGAATAGCCTTCGGCACATTATGATCCCAACAGACCCAAATACAACCATTATTGGAATGATCATAGTTAAACAAGTAACCCTAATTCTAAAAAAAAGTCCTGGAACATTATTTTTATTACTTCTTCTTTTTTTGGTAAGTTGACGTGTGTATTAAAAGAAAACGATACAAATATTATAAGGGGCATACCCCAGATTTATAATGAGAAGAGAAACGTAAAACAACAGATGGCTACAGGCTAGCTACTAAAAAATTATCTAAGACCTAACTAAATTCGTTAGGAAAACCAATACAACCAGCTAAGATGTTGTTTGGATATACTGTTGCGGTCGCGATTGAAAGTAAAAATTGCAATATGGTGTTTGGTTAACACCAACCATGTTTTTTATTGATGTGGGTCCCAATCCAAAACAAGGTTGGACTGCAGTTTTTGAAAAGCAATTACCCATTGCTTTTCATGTATTTTTTCCTCTCTCTCATCACCGACACTTTCCCCTTACTTTTCTAACAATACCAAAACTTTCCCATTCCTCACCCAAAATTGTTCACAATAAGGTAGATCAATTTGGCAACTGATCTACAAACTCCCATTTTCCACCTTCCTCATATTGTTCCCCTCTCTCATCTCTTGCTAAACAACAACCCCGTTTTAAAATTTTGCAACAACCACGTACAGGAAGGCGCCAGTTCAGAGAGCATCCTTCTTCCCCAGTCCCTTTTATTTCCCAACACCCACAAAGATCATCATCCAAACCTTCACTGATCTGACCCTCCATTGTTACTAACATAACTAAAAGATTGATATCTTCTCCCAAGTGCAGGAGTGTCGAAGTAATAAATAACCCGGCAAGACCGGGGTCGAACCACAGGGAGGTTATTTGTACAAATTATAAGCAACAATTATAAACAACAACAATAGCAATAACAACAATAGTAACAATAACAATAACAACAACAACAACAATAATAATATTAATAATAATAATAGTAGTAGTAGTAGTAATAACAATAATAATAATAAAGAAAGAGAAGAAGAAGAAAAAGATGAGAACTTGGAGATGGAATATTAATGTAAGGATTAAATGATGATAATAACAAATGTCAAGGTTAGAGGATCCACTAATGATATATCAAACAAGTATAGTATAAACTCTTATTATTCAATTGGAAACCACACATAAAGGAGGTTCTAATCAGATTATATATTGTTAACATGATTACATTAGTCATCTTATTTGATTAATGCTAATACTTGTAAATCTCGTCAAGCATTCATGATTATAACTTATGTTAACAACAAATCAAGTTCCTTTCATAGCTCAGGTGTCGGTTATACCATACATTATGGGCTATGAAAGTGCCAAGCATTTGTTGTACCAAGTGTTATACAACATAAATCAAGATTAATCATTTAACATTATGAATGGATACCGTCGAAGTGCAATAATTGTAATGTCTTTGGACACACGACAGCTTAACAAGCTATTAATAACGGTGATAATCTTACATTGGAGGCAGAGGGTAAGAGGAAAGTAGGAGCTGCGAACTCTAAATCTGCGGATAAGAAGCAGAATCAGTTTCAATGGCAGGTAGTTGCTAAACGAAATAAGGGTTCTGTGAGTGGTGAGAATGGTCCTTCGGCATCTAAAGTGCATAACTGTAATGAGAATGGTTGTTCGACATCTGGTACAAATATGTCTGATTGTAATATAGATGAGAAGGCTGCATCAGATGTGCGCAATGCTGATTATTATGAAGATGAAAATCCTACCTCTCCTCTTCTTTTGAAGAGTTCACGAGGAGACATGAAGCAGGAGCCGGGCGGTATAAGTATTGCTTCAGATCAAATCTCCAATACATCTGATTGTGCGACCGTGAACCAGGTTCTTTTCATTAATAGTCATGAGCTGAATGTAGATATTGACGCAATGGGAGGTGATACAGATGGGGAACGAACCGATAAGGAGTTGACGTCGTCACCAATCCTGACAAGCCCACAAACTCTTAATTCCACCGAAAGGGAAACTGTTAATCAGTTAGCTATTAAGGCTAGAGACTCTCTAGAGAAAAAGAAAAAGGGTTCAAAAACCTCTTCAAAGAAGAATAAGAAATCTGTCTCCTCGCCTGGGGGCACGTCGAGGTAATCTTTGTGTTGCTGTTTGTACTCCTCTCTATTTTCTTATGATTATTGGATGTTGGAATGTAAGAGGTTTGAATGATCCCATAAAGCATTCAGCATTGCGTCAGCTCATCCATCAAGAGAGGATGACTCTCTTTGGTTTGGTTGAAACTCGGGTTAGAGACGAGAATAAAGATAATGTTTCTTAACTTCTTCTACGTAATTGGTCCTTCTTGTATAATTATGATTTCTCTTGTCGTGGTCGTATTTGGGTTTGTTGGAATGCTGATGTGGTGAAGGTTGATGTTTTCGGAATGTCAGACCAGGCTATTCATGTTTCTGTCACTATATTAGCTACCAATATCTGTTTCAATGCTTTAATTATTTACGGAGACAATAACTCTTCCTTATGTGAGGCATTATGGTCTGATATAGTGAGTCGTAGTGATGGATGGGAGTCCAGCCCATGGATTCTTATGGGCGACTTTAATGCTATCCACTACCAATCAAACAGGTTAGGAGGGTCTACTTCGTGGGCTGGTCATATGGACAGATTGGAAACATGTATTCAAGAAGCGAAAATGGATGATCTTCAATATTCAGGCCTGCATTATACTTGGTCGAATCAATGTCCTGAGAATCTGATTATGCGGAAACTAGATAGAGTGCTTGTCAATGAGAAATGGAATCTGAACTTCCCATTTTCGAAAGCGAGATTTTTGCCATCGGGTATGTCAGACCATTCTCCTATGGTGGTAAAGGTTACTGGTGATGATCAGAATATAAAGAAACCATTCAGATTCTTCGATATGTGGATGGACCATGACGAGTTAATGCCCTTGGTGAGAAAAGTATGGGAACACAATTCGAGGGGTTGTCCAATATATCAGCTGTGTTGCAAGCTAAGAAAACTAAAACGGGAATTGAAACTTTTCAATATGACTCACTTCTCCAACATTTCAGATAGAGTCAAAGATGCAAAGGATGAAATGGATAAGGCTCAACAGGCTCTACATGCAGCGCATGGGAATCCAACTTTGTGCATGCGAGAAAGGGATGTTGTACGTAACTACACTTCTATCATCAGGGCTGAAGAGAGTTTTTTTCAAACAGAAGGCAAGGATACAGTGGCTTAGCTTGGGGGATCAGAATACTAGCTACTTTCACAAATCAGTAAATGGAAGACAACATAGAAATATACTTCTTTCACTTACAAGGTAGGATGAAGAGGTTGTCGAAGGACATGAGGCAGTTAAATCAGAAGTAATTGCGTACTTCCAGCGTGTGTTAGGAGTGGAACAAATGCCTAGGGTTCTGAATGAGGAAGAGATGGAATCGGCAATTAACTTGAAACTGTCTTCGATGCAACAACATGTATTAGTGCAAGATGTAACAAGGGAGGAGATTAAGCATGCTATGTTTAGTTTGAAGAACAACAAAGCCCCTGGTCCGGATGGATTTAACGCACGTTTCTTCAAAAGAATGTGGCACATAGTTGGGGAAGATGTAAACGACGTTGTTAGCTCCTTCTTTCAAAATCGTAGAATGCTTAAAGAAATGAATTCTACATCCATTTCCCTTATTCCTACAGTTGCTAATCCTACGAGGTTGTCAGATTTTCGTCCTATATCTTGCTGCAATACCGTGCACATTTGCATAGCTAAGATTCTAGCTGGGAGAATCAAAGCTGTTTTGCCAAACTTAGTAGGTCCGTATCAGACTGCTTTTATCTCTGGACGGAGAATCAGCGACAACATTCTTCTGTCTCAGGAACTAATGAAAGGCTATCATAAATCTACGGGACCTACCCGTTGTGCTATGAAAGTAGATCTGATGAAGGCTTATGACTCGGTTTAGTGGGATTTCATTGACGCTACGTTAAGAAAAATGGGATTCCCTAGAACAGTCATTGATTGGATCATGGTTTGTGTTACATCATGTCAATTCTCTATCAACGTCAATGGTGAGCTTGCAGGTTATTTTCAAGGGGGGAAAGGGCTGAGACAAGGGGATCCACTTTCTCCATATTTGTTTGTCCTATGTATGGAAATCCTTTCGGGGCTATTCTGCAAGATGAGTGCCAACCAAAACTTCAAGTTCCACCGGAGATGCAAGAAGGACAACATTTCTCATCTTTGTTTTGCTGACGACTTGATGATTTTTAGCAAAGGAGATGTAAACTCAATTCATATGATCAAAACTGTGCTCACAAAGTTTCAAGATCTATCAGGTCTGTATCGAAATCCAAATAAAAGTGACATCTTCTTAAGTGGTGTGTTAAATGCTGAGAGGGAAGAAATCATTCGTATTCTTGGGTTTGCAGAGGGGGAGCTCCCTATGAAATATTTGGGAGTGCCTCTTATCTCGTCCAGACTAAAGGCTGTTTCTTGTAAGGGTCTCATGGATCGAATCACCTCTAAAGTTCAACATTGGACTTGTAGAACACTCTCGTATGCAGTACAACTGATTAATTCAGTTTTATTTTCCATCCAGGTCCATTGGGCATCTCTCTTCCTCTTACCTGGGCAAGTCATAAAAAATGTAGAGCAAATTATGAGATCCTTTCTTTGGTCAGGTTCAGATATGAGAACTACTGGGGTAAAGTGGCTTGGGATCAGGTATGTCTTCCAAAAAAGGAGGGGGGGCTAGGAATAAAAAGGATAATAGAATGGAACAAGATTGCTTTGTTGAAACACATTTGGAACCTGTGCAATGACTCAGATGGCTCAATCTGGTCTACTTGGATCAGATCTAATTTGTTGCGAGGTAGGAATTTTTGGACAATCAAGACGCCAGAGAATTGCTCTTGGGCTTGGAGAAAGATTCTAAAGCTCAGATCCTTAGCATGGCCAAAGATGAAGTACATCATAGGAGATGGCATGCAACCTCTCTATGGTTTGACAATTGGCATCCTCACAGCCCGCTCGCGGATTCTTACGGTGAAAGATTCATCTATGATTCAGGTATGGAAAAGAACGCGAAGGTGAATATGCTGATTCATAACTTAGAATGGAAAATTCCTACCACTCAAGCTATTGGTTGGCGCCCCATTGTAGAAGCTATTCCTTCCAATTATAATCCTATGATAGGGCAAAAGGATGAGATTGTTTGGCTGGATTCACCAAATCACAGATTCTCGATCAAAGTAGCTTGGGAACAACTAAGATTTCATCATCCGATGGTTGAATGGCATGACATTGTGTGGTTCAAGAATGTTGTTCCAAGACATTCGTTTCTTCAATGGGTGAGTGTCCAACAGAAACTCACAACTCAAGATAGACTTCATCGGTTTGGTATACATGGTCCCAATAGATGCTCACTCTATCTCCGCAACAATGAAGATCACTGACACGACTAAAAGATTGATGTCTTCTCCCAAGTGCAGGAGTGTCGAAGTAATAAATAACCCGGCAAGACCGGGGTCGAACCACATGGAGGTTATTTGTACAAATTATAAATAATAATAATACAACAACAACAACAATAACAATAACAACAACAAAAATAATAATAATAGCAATAACAATAATAATAATAATAATAATAATAATAGTAGTAGTAGTAGTAGTAGTAGTAGTAGTAGTAGTAGTAGTAGTAGTAGTAGTAGTAGTAGTAGTAGTATTAGTAGTAGTAGTAGTAATAGTAGTAGTAATAATAATAATAATAATAAAGAAAGAGAAGAAGAAGAAGATGATGAGAACTTGGAGATGGAAAATTAATGTAAGGATTAAACAATAATAATAACAAATGTCAAGGTTAGAGATTCCACTAATGGTATATCAAACAAATATAGTATAAACTCTTATTATTGAATTGGAAACCACACACAAAGGAGGTTCCAATCAGATTATATATTGTTAATATGATTACATTAGTCATCTTATTCAATTAAGGCTAATACTTGTAAATCTCGTCAAGTATTCATGATTATAACTTATGTCAACAACAAATCAAGTTTCTTTCATAGCTCAGGTGTCGGTTATACCATACAGTATGGGCTATGAAAGTGTCAAGCATTTGTTGTACCAAGTGTTATTCAACATAAATCAAGATTAGTCATTTAACAAGCAAAGTATTAAAGAGTGAACAAGATAACAAATATAAAACATGTTAGTATCAAACATTAAAGTCCATATTAAGTTTACATTATACTTATTCTCACACCATTAGTGTAGCCTTTTCACCTTGACATAATTAACTTAGCTAGACATAATGAAAGAAAGAAAAATAGATAAACAAAATAACAACATAAAAGTTAACTAAGTAAAGGAAAGGAAATGAAAGGCATAAACTTGATATTAATGAAAGCAAAGCATACACATTACAAAAAATACAAAGAGAGAAAGCAAGAGCATGATCTTGATCTGGAAACCAAGATGCCTAAATGCATGGCAAATGCCTCCTTTTATAGGCCAAAATTGGGAACTATTGATTTGATGATTAATTGATGAGTGGGTAGCCAACTCTTGACTTGGTGACAATCCTTATCTTCTCTTGTCTGCCCAAAACGTCATTGATAACATCAACATTGGAGCCACTTGAAAACATGAAAGTTATAGGAAATTGTCTCAGCTTTCTTGTGTAAGAAATTCAGCTCATTTGGACTTCTAGAACTCCAGATATGGCCAAAATACTGAACATTGCTCGGGCTGTAGGACAGCTTCAGGCTTCTTTGTTGTTGCAATAATTTGGACTTGAAAATGACCTTTTTAGATCTTGGGCTCCATATGAAAGTTATAGGCCTATGTCTTACCTTTCCATACATATAAAGTAGACCTAAATCTAAGATCTATAGTTCCAGATATGACCCAATTACCAAACAGTGTTACAGTTTGGATTGCACCACTATCTCTTTTCTAAGTTTGGCCATCTCTTTATCCTTTCAATTTCAGTTCTTAAATTCATCAATCAATCCTTTCATTTATGTGATAGGCGTCCATCTAAAATGAATATTTACCAAAAATTAAAGATATCTTATATTATTAGATATATTATTATAAAACATGCTTTAGTTAAGGAGTTATTGATACTTCAAGTGTAAAATGATGATATAAAACCTTGATAAAAATGCACTTTTAATTGCTAATCAGTTATTTATTACTTCGACACTCCTGCACTTGGGAGAAGACATCAATCTTTTAGTTGTGTCAAGTTTTTGGCGCCGTTGCCAGGGAGGTAAGTTCTTGTACAAATTATAGCACTTATTTTATTTTCTCTTTTCACTTTTCTTGTATATAACTTTGTTTCTTTTCTCTTATTTCTTCTTATTTTATTTTCTTCTTTTTTTTATTCTATTCCTACACATGCATGAGAGTGTGGTCACGTACATCAAGTGGTAGACTTTTTAGGGTATTCTCATTATTTTCAGAAAATATCGTCGAAGAAGATAATCAATCACTTCATAATGAGAATAATCATGTTAGAACGCTTACAGAGCACATGAATCTCACAAGAAGAAATGCACTATCATGCATAGTTTTTTCTATGCATCTCATTTTAATTTTAAGCCAAGCATTATTCAACTTTTACCTTCTTTTTATGAATTAGATTTAGAAAATCCATACTTGCATTTAAGGGAATTTGAAGAGGTCTGTAACACCTATAATAATGTAAATATTAGCATTAACACCATCAGATTAAAGCTTTTCCCTTTTTCATTAAAAGATAAAGCTAAAACATGGATACAAAATTTGAGATCAGGATCCATTCATGCTTGGGATTAAATGCAATAACAGTTTTTAAAGAAGTTTTTCCTATCTCACAGAACAAATTCTTTCAAAAGACAAATCACCAATTTCACTAAAAAACCAGGAGAAACATTTTACCAATGTTGGGATAGGCATCGAAGTCTGTAACTCTTTTACTTGCTGATAGATTTGTAAAAGTGCCTAGAGAAATAATTGAAGATGTGTTAGTACAAGTCAATATATTCATTTGTCTTGTGAATTTTCTTGTCTTGGACACACAACCTGTTGAAGTATGTAATTCATTTCCTGTTATTTTAGGATGTCCGTTTCTTACATTTTCTAATGCATTGATTAATTGTAGAAATGTACTGATGAAACTATTATTTGGAAACACGATATTGGAGATTAATATGTTCAATATTTGCAAGCAACCTGGAGATGATAATGAATTACAAGAAGTAGATCATATTAAGGAATTAGTTTATGATCAACTTGAATTTACTTTAAGTAAAAAGTAAAGATTAGCAAACCAAGGCATTGTAGAGACAAAAAGTAAAGATTCATCGGGAAAGTAGTCATCGATTGGTGTGATGTCAGTTTTCGAATTTGTTGTCAATCTTGACAAGTGATCTGCGACAACATTTTCGCTGCCTTTCTTATCTTTGATTGTGATATCAAATTCTTGAAGTAATGAAATCCACCACACCAATCTAGCCTTAGATCTTTCTTAGAAAGAAGATATTTCAATGCTGCATGATCACTAAAAACAACAACAGGTGAGCCTACAAGATAAGATCTGAATATTTCACATGCAAATACTACTGCAAGTAATTCTTTTTCGGTGGTGGTATAATTCATTTGAGCACTATTTAAAGTTTTACTTGCATAGTAAATTACATAAGGTTTCTTATCTTTTCTTTGTCCCAAAACAGCACCTATGACATAATCACTAGCATCACACATTATTTCAAAAGGTAATGATCAATCGGGAGGTTGAATGATAGGAGCACAAGTAAGCAAGTTTTTAAGTTTAACAAAGGCTTCTTCACAATGTTCAGTCCATTCAAAAATAGTATCCTTTGTTAGAAGGTTACTTAAAGGCTTAGATATTACACTAAAATCTTTGATGAACCTTCTTTAAAAGCCAGCATGTCCTAGAAATGATCTAACATCCTTAAGAGATTTTGGTGTTGGCAAGTTTGCAATTAACTCGATTTTAGATTTGTCAACCTCAATTTCTTTTGATGAAACAATGTGACCAAGTACAATGTCGTTTATTACCATAAAATGACATTTTTCCCAATTCAGCACAAGATTCTTCTCTTCACACCTTGTTCAAAATCTTTTCTACGTTAGTTAAACAATCATCAAATGAATCGCATTAGATTTCCTACCTTCATATTAGATTTCCTAGTCCATTTGGGACTTCTTAATGATGACAAATCTGATTGTAGCATTTTAGGATGGTAATTTTTGGATTTTTATTATTTTTATTATGTGTTTCTTAGAGTTTGGGTTATTATTACTTATTTGGGTCAATTATAAGTGGGCTACATATAAGTCCACCTAAGGGGGGTCCATTATGGTTTCTTTAAGTCTAGAGTCACTGTAAATAGAGGCATATATGTAAGAAGACAATTCAGATTAATAAAATTTCTTATTTGTTGCACTTTATGTGTGTGTGTTGGTGAGATAATCTCTCTTCCATGGTTCTCTAATGAACTGAAAAATGACTTATCAAAGAACAACTATCTTCGTGGCGTCATCCTTATACTTCTCGTTCACGAATCAATATTTGTTGGGTGGGGGTTTTCCTTTTCTAATAGTGCTCGTGCCTTGATACATGTTATTTTTGTGTCACACTCCTATCAAACTTGATTTACTTGGCTTTCCAGGAATTGATGTTTTTGGGTGTGGGTTGTGTGACCATGTGATTATGAGGTTCGCATCACAAATGATTAAGATGCTCATTCAAGTTCTTACTATAAATTAAGATGTAATAAAAGTACACAACTAGAAGCTTACCCATGAATGCATGCAAAACACGATGTATCAACCTCATTAATGTACCATGTGTATTTGTAAGCCCAAATGACATGACTAACCATACATACAAACCATGTTTAGTTTTAAATGTTGTTTTCCATTTATCACATTCTTTCATTTATGCCCCGTTTCTTTGCTAGAAAGTTGTTTCCTTTTAGAAAGTCAATTCCGAGAAAGTGACTTTACGGAAAAGTTAATTATTTTTCGATGTTTAGTAGTGTAATGAAAGCAAAGCATAAACATTACAAAAAATACAAAGAGAGAAAGCAAGAGCATGATCTTGCTTTGGAAACCAAGATGCCTAAATGCATGACAAATGCCTCCTTTTTTAGGCCAAAATTGGGAACTATTGATTTGATGACTAATTGATGAGTGGGTGGCCAACTCTTGACTTGGTGACAATCCTTATCTTCTCTTGTCTGCCCAAAACATCATTGATAACGTCAAAATTGGAGCCACTTGAAAACATGAAAGTTGTAGAAAATTGTCTCAGCTTTCTTATCTAAAAATTTCAACTCATTTGGACTTCTAAAACTCCAGATATGGGCCAAATACTGAACAGTACTCGGACTGGAAGACAGATTCAGACTTATTTATGGTTGCTACAATTTGGACTTGAAAATGACCTTTTTAGATCTTGGGCTCCTATGAAAGTTGTAGGCCTATGTCTTACCTTTCCATCCATATAAAGTAGATCTAAATCTGAGATCTACAGCTCTAGATATGACCCAATTACCGAACAGTGTTCCAGTTTGGATTGCACCCGCATCTCTTTTCTAAGTTTGGCCATCTCTTTATCCTTCCAATTTCAGTTCTTAAATTCATCAATCAATCCTTTCATTTATGTGATAGGCCTACATTTAAAATGAACATTTACCACAAATTAAAGGTATCTTATATTATTAGATATATTATTATAAAACATGCTTTGGTTAAGGAGTTATTGATACTTTAAGTGCAAAATGATGATATTAAAACCTTGATAAAAATACACTTTTAAGTATCAATCACACCCCCCAACTAGCTTATTACTAGTCCCTAGTAATCAGAGCGTTAAAATAGAAAAATACTTTGCAAATTCCACAAAGCAAGGTAGTCATCATCTAACTTCCATTAATCTATCTAGATAAACAAACTCTCATTAAATTTATATACCTGCTCAATACATCTTAACAAGATATTCATAAACCTTTCTTTTGTGCTCAATGTATCAACACATAATTATGGGGCTTTTCTTGGAAGAAAACAAAATTTTTGTTCTAATGTTTAAGGTTAACTTCCTTGGGTTAAGATTATTATTTTTGTCTTCTTTTTTTTTTTTAATATATATACATATAATTTAAAACACCATACATCTTTAACCCATGTAACAAGCATTGGGCCAATAATCACTACCTGCTCAGTTGACTTTAGGGTATTAGGTGTTAAAACATCCATTCAGGCTTAATTGCTTAGGTTAGGGAGGCTACGAAACCAAACTTATCTATATTTTTATTATTATCATTTTTTTTTCTTTTTTTCTTTTTTTTGTTTTTTTTTAATTATATACTATCCATTTTCCCTTAATTGTTACCTTTAACAAAAGAACATAAATAATGTAATAATTCAATATGCAACCCACAATCATATGTTTAAAGTGTGTGTGTAAATTAAGATTTAAGAATACATGTTAAATAAGTATATGAGCAGAATTAAGTGATAACAATGCGAGAGTTTGTAAATCTGAATATTTCAAGAAGCGTTATGATAGACCTTGTTACGAATGATTACTAAGATGCGTCTCAAGAGTCATAAAAAGTTCTCCTTACTCTACCATCATAGTAACAACAATTTTGCACATACTTTATGAAATAGAAAAAACAATTTTTTTTTTAGCTACTACCCTCTCCCCCCAACTAAAACGAGACATTGTCCTCAATGTTTAAAAGTAGAAAGATAAAGTATAGGAGATATGAACGATCTCTTCCAATGTGCGTAAACCACCTGGTAAAGCAATAAAGGCATCAGCATGGTTAAACATTGCATTCATTCGAGCCGACATTCTGGAGACCTGTAGCTCCTCTCCAATTGTTTTTCCAATGATGTCCCCTTGTGCTAAAGCATCGGGGATGACCCCCAAAACTTGACTACCTCCTAAAAATCCAGCTGTTGACACACCTCCCATTAACCCAAGACTGCCTCTTTTTTTTTTTGGTAAGTTAAAAATTTGGACCATTTCTCGATTTGTGCGTGTCATCCTTGCGCAGGGGCCATGCTAATCTTCTCTGTATCGTTCCAATTTTATCGGATGTCCCCGAAGGGACCAAGACTGCCTCCCCTATACACTAAATGAATCTTTCTCTTAGCTAGCACTTAACCAAAATGATTTGCTGATTCTAAAAAATCCTTTTCTTTCCTAGGAATAGATCCACCAAAAACACAAATGATTTGCTATTGACACACTTCTATATTTGTTGAATGTATGGGTTGAGTAGAAATGAAATGAAGGAAGAGAGGATTTTATAGAGAACTCACCTGATAATCGGACTTTTGCTTCAATCATCCAGCGAATATCTTTAGAAATTCCATGATTCATTAACAATCTCAATCTTGCACATCTAGCATGGTAAATTTTTGTAATCGCATTCTGAGGCAGAGCGGAAAAATACTTTTTTAATTTTTCAAGATTAGTGTCCATTTTTAACTGAGAACTGGAAGAGAGATTCAAAGAATTGCACAAATATACACACAGATATCAGTTATTATGGGAAACTAAAAGAACCGACCTAAGTCACGGAGTACCGTTATCCGCCATTTGACTTGTAGACTTCCTATTTGGCTAGGATTCTTTTCCTAAAAGGATGTAGCACCTTATTTTGGAAATATACTAATTGTACAAGGATGTTTAAAGGATTTAAAATTATTATAAATCCTTTTCTTATAAGGATTCCTTATTCATCCGAGCTACAAAAGGAAAGGAGACTTTAGAATACATTCTACCTTCAGATCAGATTTCCTAGTCTATTTGGGACTTCTTAATGGTGACAAATCTGATTCTAGCATATTTAGGATAGTAATTTTTGAATTTTTATATTTTTATTATTTTCTTCATAGTCTTTGGCTTTTCGAAGAACAATAATGGTGACAAATCTTATCGAAGAACAATTGTCTTCGTGGCGTCATTCCTTATACTTCTCGTTAGCGAATCAATATTTCTTGGGTGGGGGTTTCCGTTTCCAATCAAACCTGATTTACTTGGCTTTTCGGGAATTGGTGTCTTTGCGTGTGGGTTCCGTGAGCATGTGATCATGAGGTTCGCATCAATTAGCAACTTTAGGAACAATAGAAATGGCTGTAGCATTCATTTCTTTAAGCATTCTACGAGTCTGAAAGAAGGAGCTAACAACGTTGATTAATCTTCCCCAACTAAGTGTCACATTCTTTTGAAGAAACCTGCGTTAAATCCATCCGGACCAAGGGCTTCGTTGTTCTACAAACTAAACATAGCATGCTTAATCTCCTCCCTTGTTACATCTTGTGTTAAGACATGCTGTTGCGTCGAAGACAATTCCAAGTTAATTGATGATTCCATCTCATCCTCATTCAGAACCCTAGGCATCTGTTCCACTCCTAACACACGCTAGAAGTATGCAATTACTTCTGATTTAACAACCTCATGTCCTTCAACAACCTGATTCTGCTTATTATCTGTAGATTTAGAGTTCACAGCTCCTACTTTCCTCTTACCCTCTGCCACCACTGTAAGATTATCACCGTTATTAGTAGCACATATCACTGTGGTGTGTCCAAAGACATTACAATTGTTGCACTTCGACGGTATCCATTCGTAATCAACTGAAATTGTTATGAATAACCCATTTGGACAGCGAAGGTCGTATTCCTTAACCAGTGTCTTCGTAGCATCTATCTCAACACAACCTCTTGCGTAGCTAAGCCTTTGACGCAACAATGTAGTATGATCAGCATGAAGAGGAACCCCAATAGCACTCGCTACACAACTCAACCCCTTAATAGTCCAATACTCGAGAGGAACATTATACAGCCTAACCCATACCGAAACTTTGACCAAATCACCTTTCAACAATTGCATGTTCGGTTGCCAAAGAAAAAACACCAAAGGTCTGTTTGCCATGTGCCATGAGGCTCTTTCCAGCACATTAGCGGCATGATCAACAGAATCAAAAGTGAATAGGAAGAAACCATTATCCGAAGATAAAACTTCTGATAGACTGTAGGAGCCCCAGATTCTTCTAGCAATAGAATTAACAACGGGATATGGTAATTTCTGACCCCCAAAATGACCAACTAGGGTGGATTTCCAAAGTTCACAGCCATCCTCAAACACATCAAGTGGAGGACCTACTGTCACACGACCATAAGTCATAGCGGAGGGAGCAAAATGCAGATTACGGACTGGAGAAATACCAAGGTTCTTGCTACCCTCATTGTTATCAATATCAGAACCCTTCAAAGCATTTAAAAAATTCAATTTGGGGCTAAGCTTTAGCTGGTCTTGTTGCTGAGACCCTACCTTCAACTCATCAACTTTAGAACCCAACACATGATTCATTTCTGAAACAACATTAGCAGCTTGGCAATTAAAGTGTTTCTTCTCTATGCTAGCTTCAGAATCAGCTTGATTAACACTAGTAAACTGAGAAATCCTCATCCCATGGCTATTCAACATATCTTGTAGCTCTAATCTTAATATATGTCCACACTTGACTTCATTGTGTTGTTCACTGTTAGAGGTAAGCATTGGAACAGAATCCATAGCAGAACATAAGGACATTTTGGTAGCATACAAATACTAGAGATACCAAACTCTATGAAGAGAAATTGAGTCTAAGAAGTAACCTGAGCTCAGAAACAATAACAACCTAATCTCAAAAACAACAAGATTCAGATTTGTTCATGAAGGAAGAAGAGAATTATAGAATTACGAGGCCAGTATCTTCGAGACCATTGATCGGAATAATCATCCGTTCGGTCAAGCTATAGAGCATGTTCTGACGAACAACATACTAAAAAATGGTGACGATCCAACAGTGAACAAGCGATATCAAGCTTGAACAAAACCCAATTCACTCTGCTGCAACTAAAAATACAAAATAGTAGAAATATTGTGAGATCAATATCTCCCACCTCGTTGATTGGAATGAAGATCCATTCGGTCAATGTTTCTAGAAAGTTGGAATGAACAACATAGTCAGAATTGAGGACGATCCAACGGTGGACGGAGTAGATCTAGCTCTGATAGTTTGATCTCTAATCTCTCTTATTTATCCTCACGTGAATTTTCACTCTGCAACCTCTCCATCCTCCCTTGTAAGTGAAAGAATTTTATTTCTATTCTGTCTTCCATTTACTGATTTGTGAAAGTAGCTAGTATTCTGATCCCCCAAGCTAAGCCATTGTATCCTTGCCTTCTATTTGAAAAAACTCTCTTCAACCCTGATGATACAAGCGTAGTTACATACAACATCCCTTTCTCGCATGCACAAAGTTGGATTCTCATACGTTGTATGTAGAGCCTATTGAGCCTTATCCATGTCATCTTTTGCGTCTTTGACTCTATCTAAAATGTTGGAGAAGTGAGTCATATTAAAAAGTTTCAATTCCCGCTTTAGCTTTCTTAGTTTGCAACACAGCTGATACATTGGACAACCCCCTGAATTCTGTTCCCATACATTCCTTACCAAGGGCATGAACTCGTCACGGTGCATCCACATATCGAAGAACCTGAATGATTTTTTATTAGTACTTAAAAGTGCATTTTTATCAAGGTTTTATATCATCATTTTGCACTTGAAGTATCAATCACTCCTTAACTAAAGCATGTTTTATAATAATATATCTAATAATATAAGATACCTTTAATTTGTGGTAAATGTTCATTTTAAATGCAGGCCTATCACATAAATGAAAGGATTGATTAATAAATTTAAGAACTGAAATTGGAAGGACAAAGAGATGGCCAAACTCAGAAAAGAGATGTCAGTGCAATCCAAACCGGAATACTATTTAGTAATTGGATCATATTTGGAGCTATAGATTTTAGATTTAGGTCTACTTTAAATGGATGGAAAGGTAAGACATAGGCCTACAACTTTCATATGGAGCCCAAGATCTAAAAAGGCGAATTTCAAGTCCAAATTGTAGCAACAACAAAGAAGTCTCAATCTGTCCTCCAGCCCGAGCAATGTTTAATATTTTGGCCATATCTAGAGTTCTTGAAGTCGAAATGAGCTGCATTTTTTACACAAGAAAGCTGAGACAATTTCCTACAACTTTCATGTTTTCAAGTGGCTCCAATTTTGATGTTATCAATGACGTTTTGGCCTATAAAAGGAGGCTTTTGCCATGCATTTAGGCATCTTGGTTTTCAGATCAAGATCATGCTCTTGCTTGCTCTCTTTGTATTTTTTGTAATGTTTATGCTTTGCTTTCGTTAATATCAAGTTTATGCCTTTCATTTCCTTGTATTTATTTAGTTAACTTTAATCTTATTTATGTTCTTATTTTGTTTATTTATTTTTCTTTCTTTCATTATGTCTAGCTAAGTTTATTATGTCAAGGTGAAAAGGTTACACTAATGGTGTAAGAATAAGTATAGTATAAACTTAATATGGACTTTAATGTTTGATACTAACATGTTTTATATTTGTTATCTTGTTCACTCTTTAATACTTTGCTCGTTAAATGACTAATCTTGATTTATGTTGTATAACACTTGGTACAACAAATGCTTGGCACTTTCATAGCCCATATACTGTATGGTATAACCGACACCTGAGCTATGAAAGGAACTTGATTTATTGTCAACATAAGTTATAATCATGAATGCTTGACGAGATTTACAAGTACTAGCATTAATCGAATAAGATGACTAATGTAATAATGTTAACAATCTATAATCTGATTGGAACCTCCTTTGTGTGTGGTTTCCAATTGAATAATAAGAGTTTATACTATACTTGTTTGACCATCTAACCTTGACATTTGCTATTATCATTGTTTAATCCTTACGTTAATCTTTCCATCTCAAAGTTCTCATCTACTTCTTCTTTTTCTTCTTCTTCTATTACTACTACTACTATTATTGTAATTATTGTTGTTGTTGTTATTACTATTATTATTATTGTTGTTCTTGTTACGATTGTCGTTTATAATTTGTACAATTAACCTTGTTATGGTTCGACCCCGGTCTTGCCGATATTAATGTGATACGATCCAAGCAAGGTCAAATTTGAATTTTGATGTAAAATGTGCAACTATCCAATTTTACGGCAATAGTCCTAATTCTCAATCCGACTGTTTGATCGAGCTGCAATTTTACGTGGAGTCTCCTGACATATTGTATTACCTTGGGTTAAAATTTCAAGTCAATCGCATACTGTATTACCTTGGGTTAAAATTTCCGGTCAATCGGAGTTCGGGAAGGTATCTCAATACGGGTCACCAGAGGCTGTACGGATTTTGTTATTTACTTCCTTTTGACTTGTGGACTTCCTATTTGGCTAGGATTCTTTTCCTAAAGGGATGTGGCAGCTTATTTTGGAAATATACTAATTCTACAAGGATGTTTAATGGGCTGCAACATAGTTTCCAAGTGGCAAGGATTCATAATTATTTCAGAATCCTTTTCTTACAAGGATTCCTTATTCATCTGAGCTACAAAAGGAAAGAAGACTTTAGAATACATTCTACCTTCAGATCAGATTTCCTAGTCTATTTGGGACTTCTTAATGGTGACAAATCTGATTCTAGCATATTTAGGATAGTAATTTTCGGATTTTTATATTTTTATTATTTTCTTCAGTCTTTGGGTTATTATTACTTATTTGGGTCAATTGTAAGTGGGCTACATATAAGTTCACCTAAGGGGGGTTCATTAGGGTTTCTTTTAAGTTTAGAATCACTATAAATAGAGGCATAACCAAACATGTAGAGGAAGACTATTCAGATAAATAAAACTTCTTGTTTGCCGCACTTTGTGTGTATGTGTGTTGGTGAGATAATCTCCCTTCCTTGGTTCTCTAAAGAACTGAAAACGACTTATCGAAGAACAACTGTCTTCGTGGCGTCATCCTTATACTTCTCGTTCGCGAATCAATATTCGTTGGGTGGGGGTTTCCGTTTTCAATAGTGCTGGTGCCTAGGTACAAGTTATCTTTGTGTCACACTCCTATCAAACCTGATTTACTTGGCTTTCCGGGAATTGGCGTCTTTGCGTGTGGGTTGCGTGACCATGTGATCACGAGGTTCGCATCAGGTCATTTATTACTTCGACACCTGCACTTGGCAGAAGATAACAATCTTTTGGTCGTGCCAAGTTTTTGGCGCCGTTGCCGGGGAGGTAAGTTTTGTATAAATTATAACATTTATTTTATTTTCTCTTTTCACTTTTCTTGTATATAACTTTGTTTCTTTTCTCTTGGTTCTTCTTGTACAATCTTATTTATTCCTACAGGTGCATAAGAGTGTGGTCACATACATCAAGTGGTAGACTTTGTAGGGTATCCTCATCATTTTGAGAAAATATGGCCAAAGAAGATAATCAATCACTTCATAATAAGAATAATGAGAATAACCGCTCTAGAACACTTAGAAACCACATGAATCCCACAAGAACAAGTGCATTATCATGCATAGTTTTTCCTCTTGATGTATCTCATTTTAATTGTAAACCAGGTATTATTCAACTTTTACCTTCTTTTCATGGCTTAGAATTGGAAAATCCATACTTGCATTTAAGGGAATTTGAGGAGTTCTGCAACACATATAATAATTTAAATTGTAAAGAGGAAACTGAATGTGAAAAAGAAAGCCTTTCTAGTCGAACAATTAAGTGCTATTCTTCAGAACAATAATGCTTTGAAATATAAAGACCCTGGTTGTCCTATAAAATCTTGCTTTATTGGAGAGCATAAAATTGAAAGACCTTACTTGATCTCGGTGCTAGTGTGAATTTACTTCCATATTCAGTTTTTCAGAGTCACAATCTAGGTGAGTTAAAACCAACTTCTATAACTCTTTAATACTTTGCTTGTTAAATGACTAATCTTGATTTATGTTGTATAACACTTGGTACAACAAATGCTTGGCACTTTCATAGCCCATATTGTATGGTATAACCGACACCTTAGCTATGAAAGGAACTTGATTTGTTGTTAACATAAGTTATAATCATGAATGCTTGACGAGATTTACAAGTACTAGCTTTAATCGAATAAGATGACTAATGTAATCATGTTAACAATATATAATCTGATTGGAACCTCCTTTGTGTGTGGTTTCCAATTGAATAATAAGAGTTTATACTATACTTGTTTGACATACCTTTAATGGAACCTCTAACCTTGACATTTGTTATTATCATTGTTTAATCCTTACATTAATCTTTCCATCTCAAAGTTCTCATTAACTTCTTCTTTTTCTTCTTCTTCTATGACTCCTACTACTACTACTTTTTTTTTGGAAATTCCCTGATTCATTAACAATCTCAATCTTTTTTTTTTTTTGGTAAGTTGACGTATATATTAAAGGAAAACGATACAAAGATTATAAGGGGCATACCCCAGATTTACAATGAGAACAGAAACGTAAAACAACAGATGGCTACATGCTAGCCACCGAACTGAAAACTCAAGACCTAACTTGATTCGTTAGGGAAACCAATACAACCAGCTAAATATCAAATGAAGAATCTATGTTATTAACTCTCCATGCTCGTTGGATTCTTTTATTTTCATCTGTTGGTAGAACGTTCCTCATCAAATCAAGCTTATCACGGATGATACATTCGATTTGATGAAAGACCAAATTCTGAGTTCTAGATATTCCAGCAAAGGTCCTTGCATTCCTTTCTTGCCAGATATGATACACTGTAGCTGCAAAACTGAGTTTACGAGAAAAATTGACGAAACTTTTGCCATGCCAAGTGACAGTGGCCCATCGAATCCATTCATCCCATCCTTTTGTCATTCTTGGAATGTTGCATCTGTCACAAACATCCCACCAGATCGCTTTAGTATAGGAGCATTCAAAGAACAAGTGGTTGTAATTTTTGTTATTGTTGTTATTACAATTATTATTGTTGTTGTTGCTGTTACTATTGTCGTTTATAATTTGTACACTTAACCTCTCTGTGGTTCGACCCCGGTCTTGCCAGGTCATTTATTACTTCGACATTCCTGCACTTGGGAGAAGACAACAATCTTTTGGTCGTGTCAGTTTCTTTATATTCTGATCATTACCAGTAACCTTTACCACCATAGGAGAATGGTCTGATATACCTGAAGGAAAAAATCTCGCTTCAGACAGTGGAAAGTTCAGATTCCATTTCTCATTGACAAGCACTCTATCTAGTTTCCGCATAATCAGATTCTCAGGATATTGAACATCGAAGATCATCCACATTCGCTTCTCAAATACATGTTTCCAATCTATCCATATGACCACCCACGAAGTAGACCCTCGTAACCTGTTTGATTGGTAGCGGATAGCATTAAAGTCGCCCATAAAAATCCATGGGCTTGACTCCCATCCATCACTACGACTCACTATATCAGACCATATTGCCTCATGTAAGGAAGCGTTATTGTCTCCGTAAATAATTGAAGTATTGAAACAAATATTGGTAGC
>NW_011501435.1:27342-43179 GCF_000495115.2 Populus euphratica | reverse complement strand
GTATAAGTTGATAAATTCATTTATCCTGTGGATTTTATTGTCTTGGACACAGAACCTGTTGAAGCATGTACTTCATTTCCTGTTATTTTAGGACGTCCGTTTCTTGCAACCTCTAACGCATTAATTAATTCTAGGAATGGACTGATGAAGCTATCATTTGGAAACATGACATTGGAGGTGAATATTTTGAACCTTTGCAAGCATCCTGGAGATGATAATGATTTACAAGAAGTAGATCATATTAACGAATTAGTTTATGATCAACTTGAATCTACTTTAAGTAAAAATGAGTTGGATGAATCTGAAGATTTGCAAATGATTTATTCTAAGGAAAAAATCACGGATGAAAAATGCACCGAAAATGTTAATGTAGATCTTTTGTCAAAAGTGACAGCAGATTCGAAAACTGACATCACACCAATCGATGATTACTTTCTTAACGAATCCTTACTTTCTCTTAGTCCAATGCCTTGGTATGATAAAAATATCAATTTTCTTGCTTTAGGAGATTTGCCAGCTAATTGGAGTACCCAAGACAAAGAAAAGTTTTTGAACGAAGTGAAGAGCTTTTATTATGATGACCCTAACTTATTCAAATATTGTCCTGATCAAATATTTCAAAGATTCATTCCTGACAATGAGGTAAGTAGTGTCATTAAACTTTGTCATTTTGAAGCATGTGGAAGTTATTTCTCGTCAAAAAAGACTGCTGCAAAAATCTTTCAAAATGGATTTTATTGGCCCACCATGTTCAAGGACACACATGCATTCTGCAAAACTTGTGAAAATTGTCAAAAAATTGACACTGGTCAAAAAGTTTTGTTTTATGATTCTCAACTCTATGCACTCCCTAAAGAGCTAAGATTAAGATGGACCAATCCTTATGGGGCCTGTGATATTGAGAATTCAATGAATGACAATGATTTTAAGGAAAATGGACATCGTTTGAAAGCTTACTTTGATAATTTTCCTAGTGAAAATGAATCAGCTGGTTTGAATGATCTTGTAGATAAAGGTTGATTATTTTGTTTTTCTCACATTTTCTTTTTTATGTTTCTTTTTGAGTGATTTTTGCTAGTTTCTCTCACCCCGGTCAAATGGCGAATAACGGTACTCCGTGATTTAAGTCGGTTCTTTCAGTTTCCCATAATTACTGATATTTGTGTATATATTTGTGCAATTCTTTGAATCTCTCTTCCAATTTCATTTGATAATGGACACTAATCTTAAAAAAATGAAAATGTATTTTCCCGCTCTGCCTCAGAATGCGATTACAAAAATTTACCGTGCTAGATGTGTAAGATTGAGATTATTAATGAATCATGGAATTCCTGAAGATATTCGCTGGTTGATTGAAGCAAAGATCCGATTATCAGGTGAGTCCTCTAACTTCTTCATTTCACACATGCCTGGAACAGGTAAAAGCACTTTTGCAAAGAAGCGTCGTGCAAAACGACTAGAAGTTTGTCATCGATGTGCTAGATGGACTTGTAATACACAATGTCGTTCTTTAGGAATGGTATCTATAAACCGTGAAGATAAAATACAATTCATTAAGGATGGCCTGAGTAAGGAGTCTTTAGATAATCTTCTATTGACTCTTGAGACGCATTCTAGTGGAGATGTGCATCGTGCAATTCATGATTTATGGCCACTATTTCATAAAGAACATGATCAACTTAGTCTTGGGAATCTGACTAAAAAAGACCCTGTTTGCCAGTTTTTAAGAAAACTGGATGGGAAGCCTATCCCCGACCCATAGAGGGCGTTTAAGCCATTCTTGAACGTAAAACCAAGGGAAGATGTGAGCCACAATCACAACTACCTGTACATACACATGTTTTTTCAAAAAGTAAATAAATAAATAAATAAAAAGAGAGAGAGAGTGTGTGAGACTCTAGTTGGCCTACATATAGGTGTTATGATTGCCTTTCTCATTTCTCATCTATAAAACCCTCTCTTCCTTCCTTTCATTTCTACTCAACCCATACATTCAACAAATACAAAAGTGTGTAGAAATGGCAAGTTCCTCAGGTCATCAAATAAGAAATATTTGTGTTTTCGGTGGATCTAGTCTTGGGAAAGAAAAGGAGTTTTTAGAATCAACAAATCATCTTGGTCAGGTGCTAGCTGAGAGAAAGATTCATTTAGTGTATGGGGGAGGCAGTCTTGGGTTAATGGGAGGTGTGTCAATAGCTGCATTTTTAGGAGGTAGTCAAGTTTTGGGGGTCGTCCCTGAAGCTTTGGCACAAGGGGACATCATTGGAAAAACAATTGGAGAGGAACTTCAGGTCTCCACAATGTCAGCTCGAATGAATGCAATGTTTAACCATGCTGATGCCTTCATTGCTTTACCAGGTGGTCTAGGCACATTGGAAGAGATCTTTCATATTTCCTCTTGGGCTCAATTGCACATTCACCATAAACCTATAGGTTTGTTAAAAGTTAATGGTTATTATGATATGTTGTTGTCTTTTCTTGATCATGCTGTGGAACAGGAATTTCTAACATCTTCTGCACGACAAATCATAATCTCTGCTGCTACTGCTGAACAATTGATTGACCAACTACAATCTTTCATTCCTATGATTGATCCTTCCATGAGTCGCATAAATTGGTCATCTAAGGAAAGCCGTAAAAAGCTTAGATTGGATTTGAGCCTTCATTTGTGAATTTTTGTGTCTTTTGGTTTTATTATTGTGTTTTGTTATTTCTTATTTTTGTTTTAGTGTGTTTCAGGTTTGTCGGTGTTCGTTATTTCAGGTGATATCTTCTATACTCTATCTTTCTACATTAGAACATTGAGGACAATGTCTCGTTTTGGTTGGGGGGAGAGGGTAATAGTTGATAAAAAAAAAGGGTAGTAGTTAAAAAAAAAAAAATTTTTTTTCATTTCATAAAGCATGTGCATAATTGTTGTTAATAGGATGGCAGAGTAAAGGAGCTCTTTTGTTAAAGTGACTCTTGAGACGCATCTTAGTAACCATTCTTAACAAGGTCTATTATAATACTTCCTGAAATATTCAGATTTACAAACTCTCGCATTGTTATCACTTAATTCTGCTCACATACTTATTTAACATGTATTCTTAAACCTTAATTTACACACACACACTTTAACATATGATTGTGGGTTGCATATTGGATTATTACATTATTTATGTTCTTTTGTTAAAGGTAACAACTAAGGGAAAGGGATTGTATATAATTAAGAAAAAAAAACATAAAAAAAAATGATGAAAAGAAAAGAAAAGAAAAAAAAGATGATAATAAAAATGTAGATAAGTTTGGTTTCGTAGCCTCCCTATCCTAAGCAATTAAGCCCGAAGGGGGGTTTTAACACCTAATACCCTAAAGTCAACTGACTTGGGAGCTATTGGCCCAACGCTTGTTACATGGGTTGAGGAGAAAAGCTTAAGGGAATCAAACATTGCACTATCTACATATCAGTATCTGCGACCCGAGTTACTAAGCTCGTAGGGGTGTCTTAACACCTAATGCCCTAAGACCAACTGGTCTGGGAGTCATTAGTTGAAAGCTCGTTACATGGGTTAAAGATGCATGATGTTTTTAAATTATATGTATATAGATTTTTAAAAAGAAAAAAAGAAAAAAAAAAGACAAAAATAATAATCCCAACCCAAGGAAGTAAACCTTAAACATTAGAACAAAAATTTTGTTTTCTTCCAAGAAAAGCCCATAATTATGTGTTGATACATTCAACACAAAAGAAAGGTTTATTAATATCTTGTTAAGACGTATTGAGCAGATATATAAATTTAATGAGAGTTTGTTTATCTGGATAAATTAATGGAAGTTAAATGATGAATACCTTGCTTTGTGGAATTTGCAAATTGTTTTTCTATTTTACACTTTGATTACTAGGGACTAGTAATAAGCTGGTTGGGGGGTGTGATTAGTACTTAAAAGTGCATTTTTATCATGGTTTTATATCATCATTTTGCACTTGAAGTATCAATAACTCCTTAACTTAAATATGTTTTATAATAATGTATCTAATAATATAAGATACCTATAATTTATGGTAAATGTCTATTTTTAATGCAGGCCTATCACATAAATGAAAGGATTGATTGATGACTTGAAGAACTTAAATTGCAAGGATAAAGAGATGGCCAAACTTAGAAAAGAGATGTCGGTGCAATCCAAACCGGAACACTGTTCGGTAATTGGGTCATATCTAGAGCTATATATCTCAGATTTAGGTCCAATTTATATGGATGGAAAGGTAAGACATAGGCCTACAACTTTCATATGGAGCCCAAGATCTAAAAAGGCCATTATCAAGTCCAAATTGTAGCAACAACAAAGAAGCCCGAATCTGTCTTCCAGCCCGAGCACTATTCGGTATTTTGGCCATATCTGGAGTTCTAGAAGTCCAAATGAGCTGAAATTTTTACACAAGAAAGCTGAGACAATTGCCTACAACTTTCATGTTTACAACTGGCTCCAATTTTGACGTTATCAATGACGTTTTGGGCAGACAAGAGAAGATAAGGATTGTCACCAAGTCAAAAGTTGGTCACCCACTTATCAATTAGTCATCAAATCAATAGTTCCCATTTTTGGCCTATAAAAGGAGGCATTTGCCATGCATTTAGGCATCTTGATTTCCAGATCAAGATCATGCTCTTCCTTTCTCTCTTTGTATTTTTTATGCTTTGTTTTCATTAATATTAAGTTTATGCCTTTCATTTCCTTTCCTTTACTTAGTTAACTTTTATGTTCTTATTTTGTTTATCTATTTTGCTTTCTTTCATTATGTCTAGCTAAGTTAATTATGTCAAGGTGAAAAGGTTACACTATGATATAAACTCTTATTATTGAATTGGAAACCACACACAAAGGAGGTTCCAATCAGATTACATAAAGTCCATATTAAGTTTACATTATACTTATTCTCACACCATTAGTGTAACCTTTTCACCTTGACATAACTAACTTAGCTAGACATAATGAAAGAAAGCAAAATAGATAAACAAAATAAGAACATAAAAGTTAACTAAGTAAAGGAAAGGAAATGAAAGGCATAAACTTAATATTAATGAAAGCAAAGCATAAACATTACAAAAAATACAAAGAGAGAAAGGAAAAGCATGATCTTGATCTAATTGACCCCAAAACTTGAATTTTCTTGCAATTTTGCCCCTGATTTCAATCAATTAACTTTGGTAAAAATTAAATTTGGTGTCTTAAAATTTCAATCTTCTCAATTAAACCCAAATTAGGCCCCCAAACTTAATTTATTAGTGTAACAAATAGAAGAGAAATTAATTTGACCCATTTAAAGTATAATTAAGTCCTTGCACTTAATTAAATCCTTCAATTGGACCCAAATTAATTCTTAAACATAATTAAAATTTAATTTGGCCCATGATTAAATCAAATTGACCTATTAAAAATTTAATTATGTCTTTGGACTTAATGTTTATACAAATTCATCCAATAATCATTTAATTTTGACCTTGAATTTGCATTGTTTCCTCTATTTTTGGGCATAAAGGGGTACAATTAGGCCTTGAATTATCTTTAAAAATTACAGCTTGACTTCCCGACCCACTTTCTCCACGTTGTCAGTCTTTATTTGATTTTTATTTTTGAAAAACAAATTGATTTTTGGGGAATAATCCAGAATTGGGTTATGACAGTTGCCCTCATCTTTACAATGCTTACGATAGAAAGTATCACAAGAGACTTTAGATAGTAAGCATTGTAAAGCAGAAAAAGAAGAATGAGAGATGCTGGAATGATGAATCTTTTTGAGGGCTAGCAAGAGCACTTAAAGTGAAAACTGGAAGATTTATCTTCTAAAAATTCAGAGATTTTGAAGTTGTCGAGTTGTCATGGGTGAGCTACCTAGAGAAAATTGAAAAAAAGTTTTTGAGATGGTCTCATTATAATGGGTGACCTACCCAGGTGAAAATGCAAAGAATTTTCGAAGTGTTGAAAGAAATACGAAGATTTTTCAAAATACAGAGATTTTTTCGAAGTGGTCTTGTTGTAATGGGCGACTTGCCCAGGTGAAAAATACAAAGATTTTTCGGAGAGGTGAAAAATACGATGATTTCTCAAAAAAGTTTCATTATAATGGGTAACCAACCCAGATGGAAAGTTTTGAAGGTGATGAGAAATGTAAGGATTTCTCAAAAGATGGTTTCATTGTAATGGGCAACTGACCCAAATAGAAGAGAAAAGAGTTCTCAAAGTGGTCTGATTGTGATGGGTGACCTGCCTAGGTGAAAACAATGAAATGTCTTGAAGAGACAATATGATAGGACTTGAAGGTGCACTATTCAAGCAATGGAAGCTCAATTGAGCGTTCGAAAAGAGATAAGACTCGAAGGCTAAAAAGTGCACTTAATAGGAGGTAGGGTTGTAATGTGCACCGGATGGGATGTTTGATGGCTCAAGGGCACACTTAAAAAGAAGAAAATTAGGGCTAGAAAGCACACTATCTAAATAATAAAGACTCAGCAGACCGCTTAAAAAAAAAAAGAGGTGATGGTGAGACACTCCGTCAAGGATGAAAGTAATGCATTATGATTAATATGCATGTATACTTACCTGAAAAATATAGGTCCCCTTTCTTCATGGAGTTTTTCTTTTCTCAAAAGTTTGAGTCTTTGATAGTAAGCTTTGATGGCTCTTTTCGCTCTTGCTTACTTGAGTCATATCTTATGGTCTTGACCTTTGAGGTGGATCAACATACTTTTTTATCCATAAACCTTTATCTGAAGGATTGTCGACTATGCACTATATCTCATGTTTTCATAGAAGAGGAATCATGGAGCTAGCCCTACATGTTTTGGTGGACTGCCCCCCAGTTTGATCATGTCTTCAAGTGTTCAATTTGGGTTGTCCTTAGGGATGAGGCTATGTGGAAGAAGATTTGGCTATTTACAAAGAGTTGTTTTCGTGAAGAATTTTTGGAATTTCAAAGCTATTCTGGAAAATCATTTTGATGTTTGTTCAAGACAAACTTGTTTTGAAAAATTCAAGCGATTCTCATGGATAAGTTTACATGAGTGTTGGAAATTTTGTTTTGCTTTTGGTGAAGTGAAGTGATGTTTGATTAGTCAAAAAGGATTCAAGCTTCAATTTGTGGGTTTTAAAGAACCATTTTTCAAAGCATTCATTTTGCTTGCATGAATAATGACTTATTTTGTATGGGAAAGCAAAGTCTACCGATCTAGATTGTCTGCCTTTGATTAGAAAGGGCTTGATTGGGCACGTAACATAGGCTTTAGCTCTTGGCTATGAAGAAAAAGGATATTTGTAGGCTCAAAGGGTGTTTAAGGGACTTCAAGACTAAGGATCACTAATGCTTATATTTCAAACCCCCTCTTTTTTCCTTTTTCTTTTTAATTTCTGGACCTTGGAATTGATTTGAAAACTGGTCCAAGGTGCCTCTCAATGTTGGGCTTTTTTTTCTTTTAGTTTTGAGCATCATTATATTTAGTGATTTTTATGACATGCCCAAATCTTTTGGAACTCTTTCATGCCCCCTAACTTTGTTTGGGCACTTTTGATCATGAAGGATTTTCTTTCATGCCCCCTCTTGTGTTGTTTGGGCACTTTTATCATTGAGGATTTTTGCACTTGCCCCCCAGTGTAGGGTGTGATCCTCGCCAAGGTTATTTTTCAAGAAAAATGCATTAAGCTCAAAAAGGGACTACAATGGATTTTTATAATTTGTGAAAGGATGATCAAAGATGGCCTTTCTTCATTTCAAATGCATGCATTCAGAACTGACAATCTTTGCTTTGTCTAATGCGAATATACAAAATGGTTTCTCATTATTCATGTAGCCAAAATTCAACTTTGAAGTCATTTCATGGCATTTGGGTTGTTTTTCAAGTTTTTATAGGTGTTAAGATGTCACTTTAATTTTTAGAACTTATTTGATCGAAGAAACACCAATTTGATTTTTTTATTAAAACTTTGATTTCCTAAAAATCCTTGTAGCAACATGAGATCATGCGTAGTTTCTTTTAGGGGAAGCATACTAAAAAAATCTTGGCCTAACTTCAATTTTATTGATTGATAAAGGTAAATACATCAAGCATAGTACTTCTTTACAACATCTGAGTTTACAAGTCCTGGTAGATCATTTCCATCCATGTTAGTCAGAATAAAAGCCCCTCTAGAAAAAGCCTTTTTCACCACATATGGCCCTTTCGTAGTTTGGTGCCCACTTATTTTGATCTTCTCCTAATGTTAGTGAGATCTTCCTTAAAACCAAATCCCCTTCCTTGAACACCCTTGGTTTGACCTTTTTGTTATAAGCTTTGGCTATCCTGCTTTGGTATAACTGATGATGGCAAATAGCTGCTAGTCTTCTCTCATCAATCAAGTTTAGTTGCTCAAATCTTAACTTTGCCCATTCTGATTCGTCTAGTTCTGCATCCTTCAAGATCCGCAGTGATGGCATTTCTACTTCTAAGGGCATAATTGCCTCCATTCCACACACTAAAGAATATGGGGTTGCATTTGTAGAAGTTCTAATTATGGTATGGTACGCATGAAGTGCGTATGGGAGCATCTCATACCAATCCTTATAGGTGACCACCATTTTCTGGATAATCTTTTTAAGATTCTTGTTAGCTGCTTCAACTACCCCATTCATCTTTGATATATAAGGGGAAGAATTAAGGTGTTTAATCTTCCATTTGGTGCACAGTTCATTAATCAGCTTTCCATTGAAATTTTGAGCATTATTAGTTACCAATCTTACCAATGAATCTTTTGACTACTTTTTGTATTACATAGGCATAAGAGTTGGCTTCTACCTATTTGGTGAAGTAATCAATGGCCACCAAAATGAATCTATGCCCATTGCTCGCTTTAGGGTTAATTGGCCCTATAACATCCAAACCCCACATATCAAAAGGCCAAGGTGAGATCATATTAAATAGAGGTGTTGGAGGTGCTTTTATTCTATCACCATACATCTGACACTTATGGCATTTTTTCACATAGTCTATACAATCTCTCTCCATGGTCAACCAGAAATATCCCAACCTTTGTATTTGCTTTGCTATTGTATGCCCATTAGCATGTGTAGCACAAATCCCCTCATGGACTTCTTTTAATGTTTGTTCAATCTCCTTTTCATTCAAACACCTGAGTAGGGTCCCGTCAAATGACCTTTTATATAAGATTTCTCCATCTAAGAAAAAATTCATGGTCATTCTCCTTAAAGTCCTTTCATCTATCTTGGAAATCCCTTGAGGGTATTCTCGATGTTAGAGAAACTTTTTGATGTCATTATACCATGGTTTCCCATCTGGAGATTCTTCAATTAAGCAATAATGGGCTTAGAAGCTTCTGACTTCGATATCTATTGGTTGGATCTTGCTTCTGATATCGACTTGTGTCATTGAAGCTAAGGTTGTCAAGGCATCAGCAAACTGATTTTTATCTCTACTTATATAGGTGAATTTGATTTCCTCAAATTCATTGGCTAACCTTAAGAGATAATTTTGATACAATTTCAATTTCTCATCCCTGGTTTGCCACTCACCTTTGATTTGGTAGATGATTAGTAAAGAATCCCCGAAAACCTCAAGCTTCTTGGCTTTAAGTTCTAAAGCTGCTTCTAAGCCAATAATACAGGCTTCATACTCGGCTGGATTATTAGTACATTCAAACAATAACCTTGCTGAAACAGGATACTGCTTATTTTCTAGGGAAACTACTACTGCTCTTGCCCAATTTCCTGATACATTTACTACACCATCAAAGTAAAGGGTCCACGTATTGCTTTCCTTGCCTTCATTATCGATTACTATCATATCTTCATCAGGGAGGTCAAAGTCTAAAGGCTCATAGTTTTTCATGGCATGATCTGCAAGTTGATCGGCGATTACGCTTCCTTTTACAACTTTTTTTTTATCATAAAGACAATGTCATATTCTGCCAATAACACTTGCCACCTTGCTATTCTACTTGACAGGTAAGGTTTTTCACAGATGTACTTGAGCTGATCTAATTTTGAAATCAACCAGGTTGTGTAGTATAACATATACTGCCTGAGCCTTTTCGTACTCCAAATCAAGGCATAACACGACCTTTTAATTGTTGTGTATTTTAACTCACAGTTATTGAATTTTTTACTCAAGTAGTAAATAACTTGCTTTTTCCTTCCTGAAGTCATGTTGTCCTAGTATACAACCCATAGCTGTTTCTGTTATTGTCAAATACAAGATCAAAGGCCTCCTTGGGGTTAGAGGTACTAGCAATGGTGGATTTTGCAAATACCTCTTTATTTTATCAAAGGCCTCTTAACAGTCATTATCCCATACTCCAGGATTTTTCTTCCTGAGTAGATGAAAAATTGGCTCACAAGTCATTGTTAACTGAGATATAAACCAAGCTATGTAATTTAGGCGCCCAAGGAAACTTCTTACTTCCTTTTCTGTCTTAGGTGTAGGCATCTCTTGGATAGCTTTGGCTTTATCAGGATCAACTTCTATTCTTTGACTATTTACTATAAAGCCGAACAATTTTCCTGTTTTTATCCCGAATGAACATTTTGCAAGGTTCAACTTTAGTTGGAATTTCTGCAGCCTTTCAAATAGTCTTCTTAATACTTGCACGTGATCTTCTTCCTTCTTTGATTTCGCAAGTATGTCATCCACATAAACCTCCATTTCTCGGTGCATTATATCATGGAAAAGGGTAATCATTGCCCTTTGATACGTGGCTCCAGCATTCTTTAATCCGAATGACTTACTTTATAGCAGAATGTTCCCCACGGTGTGACAAAAGTGGTCTTCTCTTTATCTTCTTCCGCCACTCTTATTTGGTTATAACCAGAGAATCCATCCATGAAAGAATACGTAGCATTTCTTACAACATTATCAACTAGAATGTCTATGTAAGGTAAAGGAAAATCATCTTTTGGGCTTGCTTTATTCAAATCTCTGTAGTCCACACACACCCGGATCTTGCCATCCTTTTTTGGGACTACAACCACATTGGCTACCCATTAAGGGTAATGGACTACATCTAGAAACCCTACATCCCACTGTTTTTGAATCTCAGCCTTTACTTTGAGCAACATGTTCGGGTGCATTCGCCTGGTTTTCTACTTAATTGGTTTGCTTCCTTCTATTAAGGGAATTTTATGTACTACTATGTCAGTATCTAGACCAGGCATATCTGCATAAGTCCAACCAAAAACATCTGTATATTCACGTAAAAGAGATACTAGTTTATCTCTTTCCTTAATTGTAATAAGAGTGCCAATCTTTATTTCCTTCTTTTCTTGCTCATTTCCCAAGTTGATGACTTCTAGTTTCTCACTAATAGGTTCCCAGGTCTTTTTGGAGTTTTCTACCAACCTAGTAAATTATTTTATATCTTCTTCCTCCCATTCTTCATCGCCCATTGCAACCATATTATCAAAGTTTGGCCAATTATTCTTAGTGTAGTGGTTTTGTGATTCGATGGAACTTTCAGGATTCCTAAAAGTGCAAGGTGTGCTCGTGTAAGTGTGATTTGTGAAAGGATAAGAAGATGAAGACACAATGGACACAAGAAAATGCATAATCTCATTAAAATAAAAGTGCTCAGTTATCATAGAAAATCTTATAGTATCATGAGCTAAATAAGATTACCCTAAGTCAAAACAAATCCAAACATGATCAAACAAGAGCAATTACTTTTTAAACACAATAGGAGCAATCTCCATCTTCTAATTTTGGTACACTTCTCCTTCATCCAATCTTCACACAAAAAATCTTGCAGGGGGTTCATCAATGGTGTGAATGGAAAGTTGTGGTAGAACTTCATCCTTCACTTCCAGATCTGCTTCCTCTATTTGTTTTCCTTCTTGGCTCTCCAGGGTACTGATGTGGAGATCTACTATGCTGGATCTAATCACTTTTGTAGCTTTGGGGAAAGATACTTGGAGCGGTGGGATGATGAGTTCCTCCTCTTTTGCCTCTCTTCCTTCAATCCTTGCCATTCTTGCCTCCTTTTTAATTTGGGCAACCTGTTTGTGGTCATCTTTTTTAGGCTTATATCCAAGCCCAAATCTTTGATCCACATTCTTTAGCTTGATTGGTTCAGTCTTAGGATTATACTGGAAAGGAGCCCTATTCTTCAAAAAGCATCTAGCAGCCATTTTCGCCGCTTCAGGTATTTTAGGCTTTCTCAGCACAGCTCCTTCAGGAACCCATTCCGTATTCACAATTTCAAATGCATGAATATCCCCATCTCTACAATCTTCCGCTTTAATGATGGGTATGGCTGTATTCTTTATCATGGAAACTGTCTCTTCAGCTTTGACAGTTATCAACATTCCATTCATAACATATTTTAAACACTGGTGTAGTGAAGAAGCCACTACTCCAGTAGCATGAATCCACGACCTCCCTAATAGTATGCTGTAAGATAGGAGAATGTTCATTACTTGTAATGTTATTAGGAACATCTGCGGCCCTACATATAGCTCCACTTCTAAGGTTCCAATTATTTGTGTTGGTGAACCATCATATGCTTTCGCCATCAACATGCTAGGCTTCATATGTGACTCATCGATAGGCATTTCTTTTAACATATGCCTTAGTAGGACGTTAAGTGCAGAACCATTGTCGACGAGTACTTTTCCGATTAGAATGTCTTTACATCGCACTGTAATGTAATGGCTTGTTATGCTCGGTACCATTGGGACCCAACTCATCTTCATTGAAGTATACATAATTTGAAGCTTGGATTCTTCCCACCAAATGTTCCATAGGTTCTTGATTGATGTCCTGAGGAACGTATGCCTCATTCAATACTTTCTGTAGAGCCTTCCTATGTGGCTTAGAGCTTAGGATTAAAGACAATAGTGATATTCTTGCTGGAGTTTTCCTAAGCTGTTCAATAATGCTATATTCACTGTGTTTCATCAACTTCAAGAATTCATTGGTTTCTTCATCCATGACAGATTTATTTATTTTCTCGATCACGTCAACCCCCTCTTTACCTTTAGCTTTTCTTTGTTTTTCCAGTTCTTTTGGAGTGAAACATTTGCCATTACGGTTTAATCCCCCAATTTCTACTTGAAAAATAGGCAGCTGCCGAGTGTTTTTAAAGGAACACCCATAGTCATGAGGTAAGGCATTGTAATTCCCTTTATGTGCTACTACTGGTTTGGATAAGACCAATTTAGGTGACTTCCCTGTAACGAATTGTACTTGACATACCTCTTTATTTGGTGCTTCCATCATGAACACCTCTTCACCTATTGCTTTCTCGATTCACAGCAATCCATGACTTATCATTTGCATCATATTTTTGTGAAAACCCTCACACTAGCTAATCACATGGCCTTCTATATTATAATGTTCACAACATTTCTCGCTACCCCCTTTGTATCTTGCATCTACCATCATTTGGTAGATCCTATCCATTGACACCTTTAAGATTTTTTAGTGTTCTATTTCTAACATGTTTACAGACCCACTACCTAAAGCATGATTGGGCAGAGGGTTCGTATTCACATTAGGGGCATCTTCAAATATTATCCATCCTGCTTTGATTAGTTGCAGAAGCTTTCTTTTGAAGGCATTGCAAGTGTGGATGTTATGCCCAGCTACACCAGCATGATATTCACAGGTGAGGTCTGGCTTATACCAACTAGGGTAAGGTGGTTGTAAGGGTGTTAAAGGCACGGGGGCTATTTGTTCGATACTTAGCAGCTTTTGGTACATTTCATTTAGGGGTAATGGCAATAGAGGCAATTGTTCTTGGGTTCTTTGGTAGTTCTTTTTTGGGAAAATTCTCAGCTTGGTTTTTTACTTGGTGGTTTTGGGGTTCAGGTTTCTTGGTTGGGATTGGAAAGTTGAAATTGGTGTTGTTAATTTGGGATGAAAGGGATGGACTGTTATATCTTTGGAATTGATATTTCTTGTTTTTATAGCTACTTTCCACATGATCAATCTCCCTCTTTTTTACTCCAAAACCCTTTTTTTCCATGGGTGTAGAGATTCTCCCACTCTTTATTCCTTGCTCAATTCGTTCTGCTACCATTACAACGTTAGTGAATTATTGAGTCGAACTACCCATAACATGTTCGTAATATGGTGCTTTTAACGTGTTAGCAAATAGAGCAACCATTTCTTTTTCTAGGAGAGGGGGATGTACCTGTGCTGCTAAATCTCTCCATCTCTGGGCATACTCCCTTATACTCTTCTTATCTCTTTTCTCTAAATTAGATAGACTTGTTCTATCAGGAGCAATATCCATGTTGTATTTATATTGCTTGATGAAAGCATCTACAAGGTCCTTCCATGTATGGATCTTGGTATTATCTAACCTCATATACTAGCTCAACGCTGCTCCACTCAAACTGGCTTGGAAGAAATGCATTAGTAGCTTCTCATCGTGCACTACTTCTGCCATTTTATTGCAATAGGATTTGATATCAGTAACAGGGCATTCCGTTCCAGTATATTTGATAAATTCAGGAACTTGAAATTTTTTTGATACCACCATATTTGGGACTAGACACATTTCTGCGACTTTCACAAGGTCATATAAGTCTACTCCTCAATGGCCCTAATCCTAGCCTCTAGTGCTGTCATCTTGTCTTGATCAATGTCATCAGATGGCTTTGTTTTGTGGGACTCACTAGCAAATGCATCTATGACTACAGGTGTTGGTACTGATGTTGTTGATTGCACCAATACTGGATTATTTCAAGGCTCCTGTACTTGTTCTCCTGTTATTTCTTCAGGTTGATTTCATGAGGCAATGGCAGGTCTAGTGGAAGGGCCTTCACCAGAGATATTCTTTAATGCTTGTTCGAGTAAACTAGTGAGGAGAGCCACACTAACCTTTAAAAAATCTAACTCTTCTTAGAAGCGAGCTTCACGATATGCATGCACTTCATCTTCCATATTCTTTGTCCGTAGTCGAGTGTTGTAGACTCTTTAGGGACCTATATTTTGACTTGGCATGCATGTGTGTTATAATGTATAAAAAAATGAAAAGGATGCATGTATATGGATTAAAGAGTTAATCCATTACTTCCATTATTAAACATAGGTAGAATCTAAAATCTGATATACTTAAAGAGGTTTTGCCCAAGTCCTTTGATTGATTGACTTCCATACACATTACAAAAGTTGAAAAGTAGGCTTAGGCCTATACATATAGTTCATACAAAGTTTCTTTACTCAAATGTTACTCCTTTATTGGCTACATTCTTGATAAAAGAGGAAATTTCACTTGTAGCCTTCACTCGTAGCTCATTTACCTTTTGAGCCACCATGTCAATTAGCCTGTCAGTTTGTTCAATCTTGTAATGGAACAAGGTGTTATCTTGAAGCAGTGTTCCATTATTAGCGACTAATGATTCATTGATCTTCTCCAAGATTTGAACCATCTTTTCCAATTGCTGAATTTGTTTTCTGGCCCTTTAGGATTCCTCCTTCTCTATATCAAGCTCAGCTACCTTAATGTTTAGTTGTATATCAAGGCTGCTAATATAGTCTTGCCACTCCTCGAATTGTTCTTGCGTCTTCTTTGCTTCTTCCTCTCGGGACTCAAGCTCGGCTTGTATCTTAGAAAATCGATTCTCATACCATTTATTTTATCCAAGTATCCCTTCATGTCTGACTCAGTGACACGACTAAAAGATTGATGTCTTCTCCCAAGTGCAGGAGTGTCGAAGTAATAAATAACCCGGCAAGACCGGGCTCGAACCACAGAGAGGTTAATTATACAAATTATAAACAACAATTATAAAACAACAATAACAACAACAACAATAGTAATAATAATAATAAAGAAGAAGAAGTTGATGAGAACTTTGAGATGAAA